>NW_026970129.1:0-180000 GCF_028390025.1 Pseudophryne corroboree | reverse complement strand
AGGCGCTGCGTGTGTGTCAGGCGCTGCGTGTCTGCGTGTGTGTCAGGCGCTGCGTGTCTACGTGTGTGTCAGGCGCTGCGTGTCTGCGTGTGTGTCAGGCGCTGCGTGTCTGCGTGTGTGTCAGGTGCTGCGTGTCTGCGTGTGTGTCAGGCGCTGCGTGTCTGCGTGTTTGTGTGTCAGGCGCTGCGTGTGTGTGTCAGGTGCTGCGTGTGTGTGTGTGTCAGATGCTGCGTGTCTGTCAGGTGCTGCGTGTGAGTATGTCAGGTGCTGCGTGTGTCAGGAGAATGTGAGTGTCAGGTGCGTGTGTGTGTCAGGCGCTGCGTGTGTCAGGCGCTGCGTGTGTCAGGCGCTGCGTGTGTCAGGCGCGTGTGTGTCAGGCGCTGCCTGTGCGTCAGGCGCTGCGTGTCTGTGTGTGTCAGGTGCTGCGTGTCTGTGTGTGTCAGGCGCTGCGTGTCTGTGTGTGTCAGGCGCTGCGTGTGTGTGTGTGTCAGGCGCCGCGTGTCTGTCAGGTGCCGCGTGTCTGTCAGGCGCCGCGTGTGCGTCAGGCGCCGCGTGTGCGCCAGGCGCCGCGTGTCTATGTGCGTCAGGCGCCGCGTGTGAGTGTGTGCGTGTGTGTCAGGTCCGTGTGAGTGTCAGGTGCTGCGTCTGTGTGTGCGTGTGTCAGGTGCTGCGTGTGTGTCAGGTGCTGCGTGTGAGTGTGTGCGCGTGTGTCAGGTCCGTGTGAGTGTCAGGTGCTGTGTGTGTGTGTGTGTCAGGTGCTGTGTGTGTGCGTGTGTGTCAGGTGCTGTGTGTGTGTGTGTGTGTGTGTGTGTGTGTGTGTGTCAGGTGCTGTGTGTGTGCGTGTGCGTCAGGCGCTGCATATGCGTATGCGTGTCAGGCGTTGCATGTCTGTGTGTGTCAGGCGCTGCGTGTCTGGGGGGGGGGGTGGCCGGACACACAGCAGAGAGGGGGGGGGGGGTGGCTGGACACACAGCAGAGAGGGGAGGGTGACCGGACACACGGCAGGGAGGGGAGGGGGTAGGGGGTGGCCGAACACAGCAGGAAGAGGGGGGAGTTGCCGAACACACAGCAGGGGAGGGGAGGGGATGGTGGCCAGACAAACAGCAGGGGAGGGGAGGGGGGGGGTAGGCCGGACACACAGCAGGTGAGGGGGGGGTGGCTGGACACACAGCAGGGAGGGGGGGTAGGCAGGACACACAGCAGGGGAGGGGAGGGTGGCCGGACAAAAAGCAGGGGGGGGGGTAGGCCGGACACACAGCAGGGGAGGGGGGGTGGCTGGACACACAGCAGGTGAGGGGGGGCTGGACACACAGCAGGTGAGGGGGGGGGGGCTGGACACACAGCAGGTGAGGGGGGGGGGCTGGACACACAGCAGGTGAGGGGGGGGGCTGGACACGCAGCAGGTGAGGGGGGGGGCTGGACACGCAGCAGGTGAGGGGGGGGGTAGGCCGGACACACAGCAGGGGAGGGGAGGGTGGCCGGACACACAGCAGGGGAGGGGAGGGTGGCCGGACACACAGCAGGGGAGGGGAGGGTGGCCGGACACACAGCAGGGGAGGGGAGGGTGGCCGGACACACAGCAGGGAAGGGGAGGGTGGCCGGACACACAGCAGGGAAGGGGAGGGTGGCCGGACAAACAGCAGGGGGGGGGGTAGGCCGGACACACAGCAGGGGAGGAGGGGGGGGCTGGACACACAGCAGGTGAGGGGGGGGCTGGACACACAGCAGGTGAGGGGGGGGGTAGGCCGGACACACAGCAGGGAGGGAGGGGGTGGGGTAGGCCGCCGGACACACAGCAGGGGAGGGGAGGGTGGCCGGACAAACAGCAGAGAGGGGGGGGTAGGCCGGACACACAGCAGGTGAGGGGGGGGGGGTGGCTGGACACACAGCAGGTGAGGGGGGGGTCTGGACACACAGCAGGGAGGGGGGGGGGTAGGCCGGACAAACAGCAGGGAGGGGGGGGGGGTAGGCCGGACACACAGCAGGGAGGGGGGGGGGGCTGGACACACAGCAGGGGGGGGTAGGCCAGACACACAGCAGGTGAGGGGGGGGTGGCTGGACACACAGCAGGGAGGGGGGGGGTAGGCCGGACACACAGCAGGTGAGGGGGGGGGGCTGGACACACAGCAGGTGAGGGGGGGGGCTGGACACACAGCAGGTGAGGGGGGGGGTAGGCCGGACACACAGCAGGTGAGGGGGGGGGGTGGCTGGACACACAGCAGGGAGGGAAGGGGGTAGCCTTATTATAATAACCATGTGGGGGAGGATTCTGCGGCGGTGGGTGAATGAGATGTGGGGGCAGGCTGCTAAGGGTGCAGGGGAGGAGGGGAAGGGAGCCGGATGGATCTGAATGTGAGCCGCACGTAAGGGACCATACTGATCCTCCCCACCTCAGCCCGCTGGTGCTGCTGCTGCCTGACTTCTTCCGTGCAGCACAGCTGTCTTCTCCGGCTGCCGCTGCCGCTCCCGCACCCGCTTCAGGTGTGGGGTACCACACCGCTCAGTAGGCAAGCGCTGTCAGTCAGGAGTCAGCGCTGCACCGGATGTCTCTTCTGGATGTCCTCTGACTTTCTCCTGCGGCGCAACTCCAGCTATTCCTCCCGCAGCGGCTCCCACTTCGGGTAAGGGGACCATATTGCTCAGTAGTGAGCACTTTCGGTAAGCCTGCGGCTGCTATGCCGCTACCCCTCTCCTCCACAGTCCTAATGGGTCGCTGCAGTCTGTAAGGGACCGCAGGTGCACACACCCAGGAACCGCTGGCTCTCCTCCCGCCGCCAGCAGCTACTTTTATAACCTCAGCCTGCACGAGACCCCTTCCCTCACTCACTCTCGCTCGCTCTCCTGGCGGCCACTGCGCAGTCGCAACAAATTGAAAAGCCCTATCTCTATAATGGGGCATATTTCTCTTAATTAAAAAAACCCTATAACTTTCTGAAAAACCACAACCCCAAAAGGCACTACACTGGGGCATACTCTATCTAGTAAAACAAACCCCAAGTCTTAATTCGTCCTCTATCCGGAGTTATGCCTTCCCAAAAAATATCTAATTCACTCTATAGGAAAACGGTGTCAAAAAGCCACAAAGGAAGTCACAGAAAAAAACTGACAGTTGGAACTTTAGGTTACTCCCAATTCCTCATTTTTTATTATTTTGCCCTGAAATTTGGCATGCAGCACTGGGTGACGATTCTACACGCCCATGAAAAATTTCAGCTCAGTACGTCCAATCAGTTTTGAGGTGTAGCCCCTCAAACACCATGCCCCCATCTCAGAAGTTCCCTATGGGAGAATTCTGTTTGTTCGATTCAGCCTAAATATAAGGGCACGACCGTGCCCTTATAATATGTATGTATCTATCTATCTATCTATCTATCTATCTATCTATCTATCTATCGTATGTGTGTGTGTATATACATCTATACATACATGCGCTAACACCTGGACATACACTGATGTACCCACACCTAATATCCATACATACACGCCCTGACACCTGGACATACACCAACATTCCCACACCTGCATCTATACATACACATGCTGACACCTGGACATACACCAACATACAAGCACCTGCATCTATATATACACGCGCTGACAAATGGACATACACCGACGTACCCACACTTGCATCTATACATACATGCACTGACATCTGGACATACAAGCACCTGCATCTATACATACACACGCGCTGACACCTGAACCTACACTGACCTTCCCACACCTGCATCTATACATACACATTCTGACACCTGGACATACACAGACGTACCCACACCTGCATCTATACATACACGCGTTGACACCTGGACGTACACTGACGTACACACACCTACATCTATATATGCATGGATGCAAATGTGGGTACGTCTGTATACGTCCAGGTGTTAGCATGTGTATGTATAGATGTTAGGTGTGGGTACATCAGTGTGTGTCCAGGTGTCAGCACATGTATGTATAGATTCACATGTGGGTAAGCCGGTGTACGTCCACGTGTCAGCATGTGTAGGTATAGATGCAGGTGTGGGTACGTTGGTGTACGTTTAGGGGTCAGCGTGTTAATGTATAGATGTTGGTGTGTGTATGTCAGTGTACGTACAGATATAGGTGTGTGTGTGTATGTATGTATGTATATGTATAGAGGAAGGTGTGATACATACATATAACACATACATGATAGATACATACATATATCACACACACGATAGATAGATAGATAGATAGATAGAACACATACATACAAGATAGATACATACATACATACATACATGATAGATACATATATATACACACACATACGATAGATAGATAGATAGATAGATAGATAGATAGATAGATAGATAGATATATATCACAAACATATATGATTCATACATATATCACACACACATACATGATACATACATGAGAAAGACCTGGGATGGTGATGAGGCCAGGGCCCCCTGCTGATGTTGCGTTGAGGATGCCAGTCGGGGAGAGCGCCGCGCAGCCCGGGAAAAATACTGCTGAGGAGCTACATCTGGAAGAGCCCCTGGGAGGGAGAGTGCCACATGCCCCATCCTGCGCGGCAGACTCTGCAGGCCTGCGCATGGGAAGGGAGGTCTCTGGCCACACGTACTCACCCTTCTGCTGAAGCCCTCTCCAGCGGGGAGCGGGGCCAGGATGAACCTCAACCTGTGAGAACTATCTTCATGATCAAGAGATCTCATATGCAAGATAAGTATGTGTTGGGATAGGGCTGGGGAGGGTGGCTGCTCGGGCACACCCCCGTCAAGTTAAGGAGATTTAACTGAGGAAGCACAAGGGAACTCTCGTCTGGGGACAACAACTGCAGGGAGACCACATCTTTTCAGATGAACATGGGAGGGCGGAAGGCTGCCTAATACTGAAGCACCCTCAGACATTAAACCATATGCAACAACTATTGCAAGCATTCCTGGGGGAAGGTCTGCAGCAGACGGATTTGCATACGGTGATGTCATCCAAGCAGTGGGCCAAAGTTGGCTGGAACCCTCATCTGTATATGAAAAGAGAAAAGGGGCATGCAGGGCATGGCGGCCTTTTGCGGCGCTTGGATAACCCCAAGTTTGCATTAAACACCCCCACCCTCCTTCGGTGTGGGGCTCATGTTGGCCATGCCCAAGCCCCTGAAGCATTCAAGCTGATTTCTTGCAGCAGCTGGGCACTGTAACAGCTTCAGAGCTGCTCTACAAGACAAGTAAAAGGGTGTGGGCCCTGCAGCACCACCTGTAGTTTGCATACACACATATATAGGACAGCATCTCTTATATGCCCCAGGGTCAATAAAATAGTATCCTTGTCTAGGCTATCCATCCCCTCAGATAAGGTATTTGTCCATGCCGCTACAGCACTACACACCCAGGCCGACGCAATTGCCGGTCTGAGTAAGGTACCTGAATGTGTATAAATGGACTTCAGGGTAATCTCCTGTTTGCGGTCAGCACACTCTTTGAGGGTAGCCGTATCCTGGGACGGGAGGGCTACCTTCTTGGATAAGCGTGTTAATGCTTTGTCCACCCTAGGGGAGGATTCCCATCGTAACCTATCCGTTGATGGGAAAGGATACGCCATAAGAATCCTTTTGGAAATCTGCAGTCTTTTATCTGGAGATTCCCAAGCTTTTTCACATAACTCGTTCAGCTCGTGTGAGGGGGGAAAGGTTACCTCAGGCTTCTTTCCCTTGTACATATGTACCCTCTTGTCAGCGACAGGGGGTTCCTCTGTGATGTGCAAAACATCTTTTATTGCCATAATCATAAATCGAATGGATTTTGCCAATTTTGGCTGTAACTTTGCATCATCGTAATCGACACTGGAGTCAGAATCCGTGTCGGTATCTGTGTCAACAATCTGGGATAGTGGGCGCTTATGAGACCCTGACAGTCCCTGCAACATAGGATCAGGCATGGGTTGAAACCCTGACTGTCCCAAAGCTTCTGCCTTGTCTAATCTTTTGTGCAATGAGTTTACACTAGCATTTAAAACATTCCACATATCCATCCAATCAGCTGTCGGCGGAGACACCACATTCATTTGCTCCCGCTCCTCTCTAATATAGCCTTCTTCCTCAGACATGTCGACACACGTGTACCGACACACTTCACACACAGGGAATGCTTTTTCTGAAGACAGTTTCCCCACAAGGCCCTTTGGAGAGACAGAGAGAGAGTATGCCCGCACACCCCCCAGCGCTATATAACCCAGGAATAAAACAGTAACTTAATGTTTGCCCAGTAGTGCTGCTGTATGTAATTTGCGAATTATGTGCCCCCCCCCCCCTCTTTTCAACCCTCTTGTCTAACGTGGTATAAGCAGGGTAGAGTCCGGGGAGCTTCCTCTCAGCGGTGCTGTGGAGAAAAAATTGCGCTGGTGAGTGCTGAGGGAGAAGCCCCGCCCCCTCGGAGGCGGGCTTCTGTCCCGCTTAAACTGTAAAATTGGTGGGGGCTTATACATATATAAAGTGCCCAGCTGTATATATGTTATATTTTTGCGAAAGAGGTTTATATTGCTGCCCAGGGCGCCCCCCCTGCGCCCTGCACCCTTACAGTGACCGGAGTATGTGAGGTGTATGGGAGCAAAGGCGCACAGCTGCAGTGCTGTGCGTTACCTCAGTGAAGATCATGAAGTCTTCTGCCGCCTCTGAAGTCTTCTTTTCTTCTCATACTCACCCGGCTTCTATCTTCCGGCTCTGCGAGGGGGACGGCGGCGCGGCTCTGGGACGGACGGCGAGGGTGAGATCCTGCGTACCAATCCCACTGGAGCTAATGGTGTCCAGTAGCCTAAGAAGCAGGACCTTGCAACTCAGAGAGTAGGGCTGCTTCTCTCCCCTCAGTCCCTCGATGAGGGAGTCTGTTGCCAGCAGTGCTCCCTGAAAATTAAAAACCTAACAAAATACTTCCTGTCAGAAAGCTCAGGAGAGCTCCTGAAAAGCACCCAGTCTCCACTGGGTACAGTATCAAACTAAGGTCTGGAGGAGGGGCATAGAGGGAGGAGCCAGTGCACACCCAGAACTAAAGTCTTTCTTAAAGTGCCCATGTCTCCTGCGGAGCCCGTCTATCCCTATGGTCCTTACGGAGTCCCCAGCATCCTCTAGGACGTTAGAGAAAATAGGATTTTAATACCTACCGGTAAATCCTTTTCTCTTAGTCCGTAGAGGATGCTGGGCACCCGTCCCAGTGCGTACTGTGTCTGCAGTTATTAAATGGCCCTTAACTCCAGAACATTTATGTGGAGATGAAAACATCCAAGGAAGACTTGACCATCTTCCTTGGATGTTTTCCCCCTGTGTGACTGCTCTCCAGCCTCAGAGGGTTGCTTCCGTGGTCCCTAGGATCCAGTCCTGGATCCCGAACCATCGCCCCTCTAGGTGGTGAGAACTGTGCAGCCACCAATGGAGTGAGATTCTGGTCTTGGAAGACAGGATTATCCTCCTGTGCATGTGTAGGTGGGATCCGGACCACTTGTCCAACAGGTCCCACTGGAACACTCTGGCATGGAACCTGCCAAACTGAATGGCCTCGTAGGCCGCAACCATCTTCCCCAGCAACTGAATGCATTGATGGATTAACACTCTTGCTGGTTTCAGAATTTGTTTGACCAGACTCTGGATCTCCAGAGCCTTTCCACTAGAAGAAAACCTCTTCTGTGTCCAGTATCACTCCCAAAAACAACAACCGCGTCATTGGGACCAACTGCGATTTTGGCAAGTTTAGGAGCCAACCATGTTGTTGAAGAACTGTCAGGGAGAGTAGATGTTTTGCACCAACTGGTCCCTGGATCTCGCCTTTATCAGGAGATCATCCAAGTACGGGATAATTGTGACTCCTTGCTTGCGAAGGAGAACCATCATTTCCGCCATCACCCTGGTGAAAATCCTCGGAGCCGTGGACAGACCAAACGGCAACGTCTGAAATTGGTAATGACAATCCTGAATTGCAAACCTCAGGTAGCTTGATGCAGTGGCTAAATGGGAACATATAAGTAGGCATCCTTTATGTCTACCAAAACCATGAAATCTCCTTTATCCCCCGGACTGGAGATCACTACCCTGAGAGATTCCATCTTGAAATTGAATTTCTTTAGGTAGAAATTAAGGGATTTCAGATTTAAGATTGGTCTGACTGAGCCGTCCGGCTTCGGGACCACGAAGAGGCTTGAATAAAAACCTTCTCCCTGCTGACTAAGGCTGATTTGAACAATCGGTTAGGGGGAACGTCTTGAAACCCCAGTTTGTACCCTTGGGACACTATTTGTAAAGCTCACGAGTCCAGGTCCCAATGAATCCAGAACTGACTGAAGAGTTTTAGACGTGCCCCCCACTGGTGCGGGCTCCTGCAAGAGAGCCCTAGCGTCATGCAGTGGATTTGGCAAAAGCAGAGGACGATCTCTGCTCCTGCGATCTTGAAGAGGCTACAGACCTCTTCCCTCTTTTCCTTCCTCTACCTGCAAAGAAAGGGGAATCTTAACTTCTTGCATATCTATTGGGCCGAAATGACTGCGTCAGATAATGATGCGTCTTCATCCGTTGAGAGGGAACATAGGGCAAGAAGGATGACTTACCTGCGGGAGCTGCCGAGATCAAATTAACTAGGCCGTCGCCAAACAAGGCTTCACCTTCATAGGGAAGAGACTCCCTTTCTTCTTGGAGTCAGCATCAGCATTCCCTTGGTGAATCCACAATGCCCTCCTATCCGAGACTGCCATGAAATTGGCCCGTGAGCACTTGTGCCCGGTGTAGGATTTTTAAATATGTGTAGTTTACTGTATGCAAAGGTTTAAAACCTTTTAGGAACTGAGATCTAAGGTGTATTACATGTAGTTTAAAAAAAACAAAAAAGGTTTATTTTATGGCAGTAGTTTCCAAACTGGGGTTCTTGCACTGGTAGCATAGTTTGGTGGTCCAGGACCAATTAAAATTATTTATACTTTATTAAATTGGCAAAACCATTCCCTCACAACATAACTGAACCTGAGGATGACATGCTATAAACACAATTTACTTAATTTTATATTTTTTTCTGAATTTCTCAATAAAAAAAACTTTGGCCTAGGGGTGCCGTGAAACAAATTTTGATACTCTAGGGCAGGGGTGTCAAACCCATGGGCCGCATGCCGCCCCCAATGCATCCTTTTGTGGCCCACAGGCCGGGGTCCGACAGGGGTCCTTTTGTGGCCCGATCACCTTGCTTAGAGCGAGGGCAGGAGAGTGCAGCCAGAGTCTTTGCTTTCTATGTGCGGCACCATCTTCCCGAAGAGATCACCGGGAAGATAGTGCCCCTTCCACTGGCTACAGCACAGGTATACTGGGGTGGGGTAGCAAACTGGGGGCCCCAATGGGCCCCTCCAGCAGTCCCTCTACCAAAACACGTCTTTTGGTGGTTTTGCGGTGTTGTTGCGGTGGTGACGATACTGTAGCACAGAGATTTTCAACCATTTACAACTCACGTCACACAGAATAAGATTTAAATATTGACAAGGCACACTGAAATATAATGGTGATGCATGGTGCAGTATCGTGTCCTAGGATGTCATGTCGCAGCTTCTCCATAGGTAACGCCTGAACAGGCCCGGTGACAGGAGGGACAAAGGGGACACTTGTTCAGGGCTCCAAGTATTAAGAACAGAAATAATGGGGCCACAGTGCCAATATTGCTTTTTAAAGTGTATCCACCAACTGCTCAATTTAAGCAGGAAAACAATTAACAGGCCAACTAAACCCTCCCCCCTCCTTTTACCCCATCACTTTGTCCAGTCCCTGTGGTCCATACTGTATTGCCATTATTATGCATGTTGCTGTGCTGGCCCTTTTCTGAATGTCCCTGCCACCGCCACCGAAGAGCTGGATAGCCCAGTATGAAAACCACCTGCCGGCCTCACTGACGGTCCGAGTCAAAGGCTCCATTTTTTTTTAAAGATCCCTCTGCCAAGTTAAGGGGGGGTTGAGGGGGCCCCAGAGATATCAGTGTACTTGGCCCCGAGATTTCTGTTGCTGGCCCTGACCCTCAGGGGCGTATCTACCCCTTGGCCAGGATGGCACTTGCCAGGGGCACCATCCAGCTGTGCCAACCGTGGCTAAGGGATAGAGTTCTGCAGTCTCGAAAGGGCGCTATGGCAATCAGCGTGGGACTGACCAATTAGACGGTGAGGGAAGGATACTGAAATTGTCCCAACCCTGTTACAGTTTGAAACGCCCCTCAACTGCTGTCCACTGCTTCACTCCTAGCTCTGCCCCTTTGAAATTATTAATCCCTACCCCCCGGTAGGCGGAGTTCTCCAGGCCCATACTCAGGAGTCACCACTGCTGTACATTATGTGCCGGTTGTAGAGGCAGAGCGGGGAACATCAGAGAACGCCACAAATTACACAGTGGGCAAGGAGATGGCTGGAGACAGCTGCACAGCCATGCCTTGCAAGTTCGAGAGAGCTGTTGAATTTCAGCACTTCAAGTCAGAGCCTGCCCCCTGCTGCCAAGCAGTCCGTGACAGTTAGTGTCGAGGAGGGGGGGATTTGTGCATGTGTGCTATCAGTGTGTGTGTGGGGGGGTGGAGGATGTGTGTGACTGTGAGGGAGCTGTCAGTGTCAGTGGGGAGAGGAGCAGGAGGGAGTTGTCAGTGTGTGGAAGTGATGAGAGTTGTCAGTACTGGGGAAATGTGTGTGTGTGTGTGTACTAGATTTAGGAGTGTGTGTTTGTGAGAGGTTTCAGTTGGGGAATTAGAGTTCATACAGTAATTAAATGTTTTCATATTGAGAACTACATCTCCCAGCATATACAGTGTGCTGGGGATGCTAACAAGCTTTATTTAAAAGTTTAAAAAACATTGCTTTTATGACTGCAATGGTTAAAAAGGGAGAGCTATAAATCAATTTATCAGTGAATGATCGCAGTTTGAGCTGTTACATTTTACTGAACCACCTATCCCTCCACACTCACTACCTGTCCTCAGGATACATTTACCATCCCGGCAGACGGTATACCGGCGGTCATTTGACCGATGTTGGAATCCTGACACCACTTGGGAGACTGGTGCCGGCACACAGACAGCCAACATCCCGAAGGCGAGTATTGGAGGGAGGGTTAGGACCGGGGGAGGGGGTGTTAGGGAAGGCACTAGGAGGTGGGGGGGGGTTAGTCCTAGCTGCCACCCCCTGAGGGTTAGCCCTATCCGCCACCCCCCCCCCAGAGGGTTAGGATTAGGATTAGGTATCATGTGACTGCTGGAATCCCGAGCGCCGGATGCCATGCCCAACCCCCTTTACTTTTTCAGGCATTTCTATCTCTCCTCTCTCTATGGTGTTTCCGATTGCCCACTTTCCCTTGTGCTTTTCTCTCTCTCTCTCTCTCCTTTGGTTAGAGCATCAGTTTCTGTAGTCCACTTTATCCTTATTTTCTCTAACGTCCTAAGTGGATGCTGGGGACTCCGTAAGGACCATGGGGAATAGCAGCTCCGCAGGAGACTGGGCACATCTAAAGAAAGCTTTAGGACTAGCTGGTGTGCACTGGCTCCTCCCCCTATGACCCTCCTCCAAGCCTCAGTTAGATTTCTGTGCCCGACGAGAAGGGTGCACACTAGGGGCTCTCCTGAGCTTCTTAGTGAAAGTTTTAGTTTAGGTTTGTTATTTTCAGTGAGACCTGCTGGCAACAGGCTCACTGCATCGAGGGACTAAGGGGAGAAGAAGTGAACTCACCTGCGTGCAGAGTGGATTGGGCTTCTTGGCTACTGGACATTAGCTCCAGAGGGACGATCACAGGTCCAGCCTGGATGGGTCCCGGAGCCGCGCCGCCGGCCCCCTTACAGAGCCAGAAGAGCGAAGAGGTCCGGAAAAATCGGCGGCAGAAGACGTTCCTGTCTTCAATAAGGTAGCGCACAGCACTGCAGCTGTGCGCCATTGCTCTCAGCACACTTCATACTCCGGTCACTGAGGGTGCAGGGCGCTGGGGGGGGCGCCCTGAGACGCAATAAAACACGACAGAAATACCTTACATGGCAAAAAATACATCACATATAGCTCCTGGGCTATATGGATGCATTTAACCCCTGCCAAAATATACAAAAAAACGGGAGATAAGGCCGCCGGAAAGGGGGCGGAGCCTATCTCCTCAGCACACTGGCGCCATTTTCCCTCACAGCTCAGTTGGAGGGAAGCTCCCCTGGCTCTTCCCTGCAGTCACTACACTACAGAAAGGGTTAAAAAAGAGAGGGGGGCACTAATTAGGCGCAGTATTAAAACATACAGCAGCTATAAGGGGAAAAACACTTATATAAGGTTATCCCTGTATATATATAGCGCTCTGGTGTGTGCTGGCATACTCTCTCTCTGTCTCCCCAAAGGGCTAGTGGGGTCCTGTCCTCTATCAGAGCATTCCCTGTGTGTGTGCTGTGTGTCGGTACGTTTGTGTCGACATATATGAGGAGAAAAATGATGTTGAGACGGAGCAGAGTGTCTGTAACAGTGATGTCACCCCCTAGGGGGTCGACACCTGAGTGGATGTACTGTTGAAAATTACGTGACAGTGTCAGCTCTATATAAAAACAGTGGTTGACATGAGACAGCCGGCTACTCAGCTTGTGCCTGTCCAGACGTCTCATAGGCCGTCAGGGGCTCTAAAGCGGCCGTTACCTCAGATGGCAGATACAGACGCCGACACGGATACTGACTCCTGTGTCGACGGTGAAGAGACAACTGTGATTTCCAGTAGGGCCACACGTTACATGATTGATACAATGGAAAATGTTTTTATACATTTCTGATAATACGAGTACCACCAAAAAGGGGTATTATGTTCGGTGGGGGAAAAACTACCTGTAGTTTTCCTAAATCTGAAAAATAAAATGAGGTGTGTGATGATGCGTGGGTTTCCCCCCGATAACACTTGATAATTTCTTAAAAAGTATTGGCTGCATACCCTTTCCCGCCAGAGGTTAGGGTGCGTTGGGAAACACCCCCTAGGGGGGATAAGGCGCTCACACGCTTGTAAGAACAAGGGCTCTACCCTCTCATGAGATGGCCGCCCTTAAGGATCCTGCTGATAGAAAGCAGGAGGGTATCCAAAAATGTATTTACACACATACTGGTGTTATACTGCGACCAGCTATCGCCTCAGCCTGGAGGTGCAGTGCTGGGTTGGCATGGTCGGATTCCCTGACTGGAAATATTGATATCCTAGATAAGTATAGTATATTATTGCCTATAGAGCATTTAAAAGATGCATTTCTATATATGCATGATGCACAGCGGAATAATTGCCGACTGGCATCAAGTATAAGTGCGTTGTCCAATTCTACCAGTAAAATGGTCAGGTGATGCGGATTCCAAACGGCATTTGGAAGTATTGCCTTTGAAAGGGGACATTTGGGGTCGGTCCTTTAGACCTGGTGGCCACGGCAACAGCTGGGAAATCCACGTTTGTACCCCAGGTCGCCTCTCAAAATAAGACGCCGTATTATCAGGCGCAGTCCTTTGTTGGCAAGCGGACAAAAGGTTCCTCTTTTCTGCTCGTGACAGACGGAGAGGAAAAAGGCTGCAGAGATCAGCCAGTTCCCAGGAACAGAAACCCTTTCCCGCCTCTGCCAAGCCCTCAGTATGACGCTAGGGCTATACAAGCTCAGGCACGGTGGGGGCCCGTTCTCAATGAATTTCAGTGCGCAGTGGGCTCACTCGCAAGTAGACCCCTGGATCCTTCAGGTAATATCTCAGGGGTACATATTGGAATTCGAGACGTCTCCCCCTCGCCGTTTCCAAAAGTTGGCTTTACCGACGTCTCCCTCTGACAGGGAGGCAGTTTTGGAAGCCATTCACAAGCTGTATTCCCAGCAGGTGATAATCAAGGTACCCCTCCTGCAACAGGGAACGGGGTATTATTCCACACTATTGTGGTACCGAAGCCAGACGGCTCGGTGAGACCGATTCTAAATCTAAAATCTAAAATCTTTGAACACTTACATACAGAGGTTCAAATTCAAGATTGAGTCACTCAGAGTAGTGATTGCGAACCTGGAAGAAGGGGACTACATGATGTCTCGGGACATCAAGGATGCTTACCTTCATGTCAAAATTTACCCTTCTCACCAAGGGTACCTCAGGTTATGGTACAGAACTGTCACTATCAGTTCAGACGCTGCCGTTGGGATGGTCCACGGCACCCCGGGTCTTTACCAAGGTAATGGACGAAATGATATCCCTTCGAAGGAAGGGAATTTTAGTTATCCCTTACTTGGACGATTCCCTGATAAGGGTAAGATCCAGGGAACAGTTGGAGGTCGGTGTAGCACTATCTCAGGTAGTGTTGCGGCAGCACGATTGGATTCTCAATATTCCAAAATCGCAGCTGGTTCCGACGACTTGTCTTCTGTTTCCTAGGGATGATCCTGGACACAGTCCAGAAAAAAGGTGTTTCTCCCGGAAGAGAAAGCCAGGGAGTTATCCGAGCTAATCAGGAACCTCCTAAAACCGAACCAAGTCTCAGTGCATCAATGCACAAGGGTTCTGGGAAAAAAATGATGGCTTCATACGAAGCAATCCCATTCGTTAGATTCCACGCAAGAACTTTCCAGTGGAACCTACTGGACAAATGGTCCGGGTCGCATTTTCAGATGCATCAGCGGATAACCCTGTCACCAAGGACAAGGGTATCCATCCTGTGGTGGTTGCAGAGTGCTCATCTTCTAGAGGGCCGCAGATTCGGCATTCAGGACTGCGAGGCTGGGGAGCAGTCACACAGGGAAGGAATATCCAGGGCTTAGGGTCAAGCCGGGATACATCACTTCACATAAATATCCTGAAGCTAAGGGCCATTTACAATGCTCTAAGCTTAGCAAGACCTCTGCTTCAAGGTCAGCCGGTGTTGATCCAGTCGGACAACATCATGGCAGTCACCCACGTAAACAGACAGGGTGGCACAAGAAGCAGGAGGGCAATGGCAGAAGCTGCAAGGATTCTTCGCTGGGCGGAAAATCATGTGATAGCACTGTCAATAGTATTCATTCCGGGAGTGGACAACTGGGAAGCAGACTTCCTCAGCACGACCTCCACCCGGGAGAGTGGGGACTTCACCCAGAAGTCGTCCACATGATTAAAAAACTCGACAGGTATTGCGCCAGGTCAAGAGACCCTCATGCAATAGTTGTAGACGCTCTGGTAACACCGTGGGTGTACCAGTCAGTATATGTGTTCCCTCCTCTGCCTCTCATACCCAAGGTACTGAGATTGATAAGATGGAGAGGAGAAAGCACTATATTCGTGGCTCCGGATTGGCCAAGAAGGACTTGGTAACCGGAACTTCAAGAGATGCTCACGGAGGATCCGTGGCCTCTACCTCTAAGAAGGGACCTGCTCCAGCAAGGACCCTGTCTGTTCCAAGACTTACCGCGGCTGCGTTTGACGGCATGGCGGTTGAACACCGGATCCTGAAGGAAAAAAGGCATTCCGGATGAAGTCATCCCTATCCTGATCAATAGCCAGGAAGGATGTAACCGCAAAAAACATTATCACCGCAATTGGCGAAAATATGTTGCGTAGTGCGAGGCCAGTAAGGCCCGACGGAGGAAATTCAACTGGGTCGATTCCTACATTTCCTGCAAACAGGAGTGTTTATGGGCCTGAAATTGGGGTCCATTAAGGTTCAGATTTCGGCCCTGTCAATTTTCTTTCAAAAAAGAACTAGCTTCAGTCCCTGAAGTTTAGACGTTTGTAAAAGGGGTACTGCATATACAGCCTCCTTTTGTGCCTCCAGTGGCAATTTGGGATCTCAATGTAGCTTGGGTTCCAAAAGTCACATTGGTTTGAACCACTTAAATCTGTGGAGTTAAAATATCTCACATGGAAAGTGGTCATGCTGTTGGCCCTGGCCTCGGCCAGGCGCGTGTCAGAATTGGCGCTTTATCCTGTGAAAGCCCTTATCTGATTTTCCATTCGGACAGGGCGGAATTGAGGACTCGTCCTCAGTTTCTCCCTAAGGTGGTTCCAGCGTTTTCACCTGAACCAACCTATTGTGGTGCCTGCGGCTACTAGGGACTTGGAGGAATCCAGGTTGCTGGATGTTGTCAGGGCCCTGAAAAAGATGTTTCCAGGACGGCTGGAGTCAGGAAATCTGACTCGCTGTTTATCCTGTATGCACCCAACATGCTGGGTGTTTCTGCTTCTAAGCAGACTATTGCTCGTTGGATTGTAGTGCAATTCAGCTTGCACATTCTGTGGCAGGCCTGCCACAGCTAAAATCTGTAAAAGCCCGTTCCACAAGGAAAGTGGGCTCATCTTGGGCGGCTGCCCGAGGGGTCTCGGCTTTACAACTTTGCCGAGCAGCTACTTGGTCAGGGGCAAACACGTTTGCTAAATTCTACAAATTTGATACCCTGGCTGAGGAGGACCTGGAGTTCTCTCATTCGGTGCTGCAGAGTCATCTGCACTCTCCCGCCCGTTTGGGAGCTTTGGTATAATCCCCATGGTCCTTACGGAGTCCCCAGCATCCACTTAGGACGTTAGAGAAAATAAGAATTTACTTACCGATAATTCTATTTCTCATAGTCCGTAGTGGATGCTGGGCGCCCATCCCAAGTGCGGATTGTCTGCAATACTTGTACATAGTTATTGTTACAAAAATCGGGTTATTATTGTTGGGAGCCATCTTTTCAGAGGCTCCTCTGTTATCATACTGTTAACTGGGTTCAGATCACAAGTTATACGGTGTGATCGGTGTGGCTGGTATGAGTCTTACCCGGGATTCAAAACCCTTCCTTATTGTGTACGCTCGTCCGGGCACAGTATCCTAACTGAGGCTTGGAGGAGGGTCATAGGGGGAGGAGCCAGTGCACACCAGCTAGTCCTAAAGCTTTCTTTAGATGTGCCCAGTCTCCTGCGGAGCCGCTATTCCCCATGGTCCTTGCGGAGTCCCCAGCATCCACTACGGACTATGAGAAATAGAATTATCGGTAAGTAAATTCTTATTTTTTCCAGTGTTTCACTATCTCTCTGATGTAATGAGGATGTATGGTCTAGAGGGATCAGTAATGCATTGTACTGTATAGAGGCGTCAGGGATGTAGCGTAGGGTATAGAGGCGTCAGGGATGTAGCGTAGGTTATAGAGGCATCAGGAATGTAGCGTAGGGAATAGAGGCATCAGGGATGTAGCGTAGGGTATAGAGGCGTCAGGGATGTAGCATAGGGAATAGAGGCGTCAGGGATGTAGCGTAGGGAATAGAGGCGTCTGGGATTTATCTTAGGGAATATAGGCATCAGGGATGTACCAGCAGGTATATAGAGGTCAGTGTACTGTATAGAGGGTAGAGATGAGCGGGTTCGGTTCCTCAGAATCCGAACCCGCCCGAACTTCAGGTTTTTTTACACGGGGCCGAGCGACTCGGATCTTCCCGCCTTGCTCGGTTAACCCGAGCGCGCCCGAACGTCATCATCCCGCTGTCGGATTCTCGCGAGGCTCGTATTCTATCGCGAGACTCGGATTCTATATAAGGAGCCGCGCGTCGCCGCCATTTTCACACGTGCATTGAGATTGATAGGGAGAGGGCGTGGCTGGCGTCCTCTCCGTTTAGACTAGAGTACTAGAGAGAGACACAAATTTTGGGGAGCATATTATTAGGAGGAGTACTACTTGCTGCTGATAGTGTGACCAGTGACCACCAGTTTAATTAATCCGTTCTCTGCCTGAAAAAAAACGATACACAGTGTGACACAGTCACATACCATATCTGTGCTCAGCCCAGTGTGCTGCATTATATGTAATACTGTATATCATTATCTGACTGTGCTGAGTGCTCACTGCTCACACAGCTTAATTGTGGGGGAGACTGGGGAGCAGTTATAGCAGGAGTACATATTTTAAGTACAGTGCACACTTTTGCTGCCAGAGTGCCACTGCCAGTGTGACTGACCAGTGACCACTGACCACCAGTATTGTGATTGTCTGCTGACCACCAGTATATTGTGATTGTCTGCCTGAAAAAGTTAAATACTCGTCGTGTGGTGTTTTTATAAACGCATTCTGCAGACAGTGTCCAGCAGGTCCGTCATTACATAATATATACCTGTCCGGCTGCAGTACTAGTGTGATATATATATATATTTTAATTTTATCTCATTATCATCCAGTCTATATTAGCAGCAGACACAGTACGGTAGTCCACGGCTGTAGCTACCTCTGTGTCGGCAGTCGCTCGTCCATCCATAATTGTATACCACCTACCCGTGGTTTTTTTTTTTCTATCTTCTTGATACTAGTAGCTTACTTTAGGAGTCTGCAGTGCTTAGTCTGACAGACAGTGTCCAGCAGGTCCGTCATTACATAATATATACCTGTCCGGCTGCAGTACTAGTGTGATATATAATATATATATATTTTAATTTTATCTCATTATCATCCAGTCTATATTAGCAGCAGACACAGTACGGTAGTCCACGGCTGTAGCTACCTCTGTGTCGGCAGTTGCTCGTCCATCCATAATTGTATACCACCTACCCGTGGTTTTTTTTTTTTTCTATCTTCTTGATACTAGTAGCTTACTTTAGGAGTCTGCAGTGCTGACAGACAGTGTCCAGCAGGTCCGTCATTACATAATATATACCTGTCCGGCTGCAGTACTAGTGTGATATATATTTTAATTTTATCTCATTATCATCCAGTCTATATTAGCAGCAGACACAGTACGGTAGTCCACGGCTGTAGCTACCTCTGTGTCGGCAGTCGCTCGTCCATCCATAATTGTATACCACCTACCCGTGGTTTTTTTTTTCTATCTTCTTGACACTAGTAGCTTACTTTAGGAGTCTGCAGTGCTGACAGACAGTGTCCAGCAGGTCCGTCATTACATAATATATACCTGTCCGGCTGCAGTACTAGTGTGATATATATATATATTTTAATTTTATCTCATTATCATCCAGTCTATATTAGCAGCAGACACAGTACGGTAGTCCACGGCTGTAGCTACCTCTGTGTCGGCAGTCGCTCGTCCATCCATAATTGTATACCACCTACCCGTGGTTTTTTTTTTCTATCTTCTTGATACTAGTAGCTTACTTTAGGAGTCTGCAGTGATGACAGACAGTGTCCAGCAGGTCCGTCATTACATAATATATACCTGTCCGGCTGCAGTACTAGTGTGATATATATATATATTTTAATTTTATCTCATTATCATCCAGTCTATATTAGCAGCAGACACAGTACGGTAGTCCACGGCTGTAGTTACCTCTGTGTCGGCAGTCGCTCGTCCATCCATAATTGTATACCACCTACCCGTGGTTTTTTTTTTTTTCTATCTTCTTGATACTAGTAGCTTACTTTAGGAGTCTGCAGTGCTGATAGACAGTGTCCAGCAGGTCCGTCATTACATAATATATACCTGTCCGGCTGCAGTACTAGTGTGATATATATATATTTTAATTTTATCTCATTATCATCCAGTCTATATTAGCAGCAGACACAGTATGGTAGTCCACGGCTGTAGCTACCTCTGTGTCGGCAGTCGCTCGTCATCCATAAGTATACTAGTATCCATCCATCTCCATTGTTTACCTGAGGTGCCTTTTAGTTGTGCCTATTAAAATATGGAGAACAAAAATGTTGAGGTTCCAAAAATAGGGAAAGATCAAGATCGACTTCCACCTCGTGCTGAAGCTGCTGCCACTAGTCATGGCCAAGACGATGAAATGCCAGCAACGTTGTCTGCCAAGGCCGATGCCCAATGTCATAGTACAGAGCATGTAAAATCCAAAACACCAAATATCAGTAAAAAAAGGACTCAAAAATCTAAAATAAAATTGTCGGAGGAGAAGCGTAAACTTGCCTATATGCCATTTACCACACGGAGTGGCAAGGAACGGCTGAGGCCCTGGCCTATGTTCATGGCTAGTGGTTCAGCTTCACATGAGGATGGAAGCACTCAGCCTCTCGCTAGAAAAATGAAAAGACTCAAGCTGGCAAAAGCACAGCAAAGAACTGTGCGTTCTTCGAAATCCCAAATCCACAAGGAGAGTCCAATTGTGTCGGTTGCGATGCCTGACCTTCCCAACACTGGACGTGAAGAGCATGCGCCTTCCACCATTTGCACGCCCCCTGCAAGTGCTGGAAGGAGCACCCGCAGTCCAGTTCCTGATAGTCAGATTGAAGATGTCAGTGTTGAAGTACACCAGGATGAGGAGGATATGGGTGTTGCTGGCGCTGGCGAGGAAATTGACCAGGAGGATTCTGATGGTGAGGTGGTTTGTTTAAGTCAGGCACCCGGGGAGACACCTGTTGTCCATGGGAGGAATATGGCCATTGACATGCCTGGTGAAAATACCAAAAAAATCAGCTCTTCGGTGTGGAAGTATTTCAACAGAAATGCGGACAACAGGTGTCAAGCCGTGTGTTGCCTTTGTCAAGCTGTAATAAGTAGGGGTAAGGACGTTAACCACCTCGGAACATCCTCCCTTATACGTCACCTGCAGCGCATTCATAATAAGTCAGTGACAAGTTCAAAAACTTTGGGCGACAGCGGAAGCAGTCCACTGACCAGTAAATCCCTTCCTCTTGTAACCAAGCTCACGCAAACCACCCCACCAACTCCCTCAGTGTCAATTTCCTCCTTCCCCAGGAATGCCAATAGTCCTGCAGGCCATGTCACTGGCAATTCTGACGAGTCCTCTCCTGCCTGGGATTCCTCCGATGCATCCTTGCGTGTAACGCCTACTGCTGCTGGCGCTGCTGTTGTTGCTGCTGGGAGTCGATGGTCATCCCAGAGGGGAAGTCGTAAGCCCACTTTTACTACTTCCACCAAGCAATTGACTGTCCAACAGTCCTTTGCGAGGAAGATGAAATATCACAGCAGTCATCCTGTTGCAAAGCGGATAACTGAGGCCTTGACAACTATGCTGGTGTTAGACGTGCGTCCGGTATCCGCCGTTAGTTCACAGGGAACTAGACAATTTCTTGAGGTAGTGTGCCCCCGTTTACCAAATACCATCTAGGTTCCACTTCTCTAGGCAGGCGATACCGAGAATGTACACGGACGTCAGAAAAAGACTCACCAGTGTCCTAAAAAATGCAGTTGTACCCAATGTCCACTTAACCACGGACATGTGGACAAGTGGAGCAGGGCAGGGTCAGGACTATATGACTGTGACAGCCCACTGGGTAGATGTATGGACTCCCGCCGCAAGAACAGCAGCGGCGGCACCAGTAGCAGCATCTCGCAAACGCCAACTCTTTCCTAGGCAGGCTACGCTTTGTATCACCGGTTTCCAGAATACGCACACAGCTGAAAACCTCTTACGGCAACTGAGGAAGATCATCGCGGAAGGGCTTACCCCAATTGGACTCTCCTGTGGATTTGTGGCATCGGACAACGCCAGCAATATTGTGTGTGCATTAAATATGGGCAAATTCCAGCACGTCCCATGTTTTGCACATACCTTGAATTTGGTGGTGCAGAATTAGCAAAGGATAGTTTCAATCTGCCTATCTCTGGGTTATGGGCCCAGCATGTTTCCATTGCAGTACTCTGCTGCACATGTAAGTGCAAGAGATCCTGAAGCACTCACTCATCATGGGAAAGTACCAATGTGTTTCTTCATTGGTTGATGGAAGAAACATCTTACAAAAACTCTCCAGATTATTGACTTTTTAAAGTTTTTCTAGGAAACGTTCTTGATGAATGCTTATTAGCCTTTGTCAGTATGTACTTTTTGCAAAGTGTCTCTGTGGTGCAATTGGTTAGTGTGTAAGGCTATTAACCAAAAGGTTTGTGGTTCAATCCCACCCAGGAACGTAATTGACCTTGTGATCAGATTTTGGTGATATTTAAGTAGACAAGTCAAAATTTCAAACCCCCTCTTATTGTGTAGGGTACCTGGCCTTCTCTGATGTAATCAGAGTTAGATTTGATTCAGTGATTTTATAAAAAACAGCTAGGAAGCACAATTTAGCAGTGGGTTGCAGAGAAAAAAAATATGCTGGCAAAAAAATTCCAATTGAGTGATTAAACAGCTCTTCATTTTCTGGCTTTATTTTTATGCTAACAAATTTGTTCTCTGAAAAGTGTCCACAAAGCCAAGTCTCTGATTAACACCTTTGTAGGGATGGTTTTTCACCTATTACTAAATTAAACTTGCTTCATTGGAAAGGCAGCAAGATGCATCCTCATTTCAATGTCTACTGAAATAATACAAGTTGACACCAGGAAACATTAACGCCACTGCATCCTTGCTGCTTTCTCATGTAGAAGTCTGTTTAATGCGAAAACAAGGTGATATCTAATTAGCACACAGGTAAGGAATTAAGAAAATCTTTATTTAAGGGTGAAGATGTTTCTCACAAAATCGTTGCCCCAATGCATCATTGAAATTCAAGCTGGAAAGATGATTTTAATATATCACTTGTACATTTTGTATTGCTCTTCTGGTGACAGTGTAGTTTGTTTTTGTCAATTACCATTTTAATAATAGGGTAAAGAAAATTAAGTGGATTTTTGAAAGAAAACAATACTGTCAATATACTATTAAAACAAATTAAAATGGTAAAAGTTATTGTACTTTAAGTAAAAATAAAAGAGCCAAAATATCAATCCCAGTTTTGGATTACTTTAATTAAAAAAAAAAAAGCATACAGCAGAGGATAGTTTCAATCTGCCTACCTCTGGGTTATGAGCCCAGCATGCTTCCATTGCTGTACTCTGCTGCACATGTAAGTGCAAGAGATCCTGAAGCACTCACTCATCATGGGAAAGTACCAATGTGTTTCTTCGTTGGTTGATGGAAGAAACATCTTACAAAAACTCTCAAGATTATTGACTTTTTAAAGTTTTTCTAGGAAACGTTTTAGATGAATGTTTATTAGCCTTTGTTAGTATGCACTTTCGCAAAGTGTCTCTGTGGCGCAATCAGTTAGTGTGTACGGCTATTAACTAAAAGGTTGGTGGTTCAATCCCACCCAGGGATGTAATTGATCTTGTTATCAGATTTTGGTGATCTTTAAGTAGACAAGTCAAAATTTCAAACCCGCTCTTATGGTGTAGGGTACCTGGCCTTCTCTGATGTAATCAGAGTTAGATTTGATTCATTGATTTTATAAAAACAGCTAGGAAGCACAATTTAGCAGTGGTTTGCAGAGAAAAAAAATATGCTGGCAGAAAAATCCAATTGAGTGATTAAACAGCTCTTCATTTTCTGGCTTTATTTTTATGCTAACAAATTTGTTCTCTGAAAAGTGTCCACAAAGCCAAGTCTCTGATTAACACCTTTGTAAGGATGGTTTTTCACCTATTACTAAATTAAACTTGCTTCATTGGAAAGGCAGCAAGATGCATCCTCATTTCAATGTCTACTGAAATAATACAAGTTGACACCAGGAAACATTAACGCCACTGCATCCTTGCTGCTTTCTCATGTGGAAGTCTGTTTAATGTGAAAACAAGGTGATATCTAATTAGCACACAGGTAAGGAATTAAGAAAATCTTTATTTAAGGGTGAAGATGTTTCTCACAAAATTGTTGACCCAATGCATCATTGAAATTCATGCTGGAAAGATGAATTTAATATATCACTTGTACATTTTGTATTGCTCTTCTGGTGACTATGTAGTTTGTTTTTGTCAATTACCATTTTAATAATAGGGTAAAGAAAATGAAGTGGATTTTTGAAAGAAAACAATACTGTCAATATAATATTAAAACAAATTAAAATGGTAAAAGTTATTGTACTTTAAGTAAAAATAAAAGAGACAAAATATCAATCCCAGTTTTGGATTACTTTAATTAACAAAAAAAAATGCATATAGCAGAGGATAGTTTCAATCTGCCTATCTCTGGGTTATGGGCCCAGCATGCTTCCATTGCAGTACTCTGCTGCACATGTAAGTGCAAGAGATCCTGAAGCACTCACTCATCATGGGAAAGTACCAATGTGTTTCTTCATTGGTTGATGGAAGAAACATCTTACAAAAACTCTCCAGATTATTGACTTTTAAAATTTTTCTAGGAAACGTTCTTGATGAATGCTTATTAGCCTTTGTCAGTATGTACTTTTTGCAAAGTGTCTCTGTGGTGCAATTGGTTAGTGTGTAAGGCTATTAACCAAAAGGTTGGTGGCTCAATCCCACCCAGGAACGTAATAGACCTTGTGATCAGATTTTGGTGATATTTAAGTAGACAAGTCAACATTTCAAACCCTCTCTTATTGTGTAGGGTACCTGGCCTTCTCTGATGTAATCAGAGTTAGATTTGATTCAGTGATTTTATAAAAAACAGCTAGGAAGCACAATTTAGCAGTGGGTTGCAGAGAAAAAAAATATGCTGGCAAAAAAAATCCAATTGAGTGATTAAACAGCTCTTCATTTTCTGGCTTTATTTTTATGCTAACAAATTTGTTCTCTGAAAAGTGTCCACAAAGCCAAGTCTCTGATTAACACCTTTGTAGGGATGGTTTTTCACCTATTACTAAATTAAACTTGCTTCATTGGAAAGGCAGCAAGATGCATCCTCATTTCAATGTCTACTGAAATAATACAAGTTGACACCAGGAAACATTAACGCCACTGCATCCTTGCTGCTTTCTTATGTGGAAGTCTGTTTAATGCGAAAACAAGGTGATATCTAATTAGCACACAGGTAAGGAATTAAGAAAATCTTTATTTAAGGGTGAAGATGTTTCTCACAAAATCGTTGCCCCAATGCATCATTGAAATTCAAGCTGGAAAGATGATTTTAATATATCACTTGTACATTTTGTATTGCTCTTCTGGTGACAATGTAGTTTGTTTTTGTCAATTACCATTTTAATAATAGGGTAAAGAAAATTAAGTGGATTTTTGAAAGAAAACAATACTGTCAATATACTATTAAAACAAATTAAAATGGTAAAAGTTATTGTACTTTAAGTAAAAATAAAAGAGCCAAAATATCAATCCCAGTTTTGGATTACTTTAATTAAAAAAAAAAGCATACAGCAGAGGATAGTTTCAATCTGCCTACCTCTGGGTTATGAGCCCAGCATGCTTCCATTGCTGTACTCTGCTGCACATGTAAGTGCAAGAGATCCTGAAGCACTCACTCATCATGGGAAAGTACCAATGTGTTTCTTCGTTGGTTGATGGAAGAAACATCTTATAAAACTCTCCAGATTATTGACTTTTTAAAGTTTTTCTAGGAAACGTTTTAGATGAATGCTTATTAGCCTATGTCAGTATGCACTTTCGCAAAGTGTCTCTGTGGCGCAATCAGTTAGTGTGTACGGCTGTTAACTAAAAGGTTGGTGGTTCAATCCCACCCAGGGATGTAATTGATCTTGTTATCAGATTTTGGTGATCTTTAAGTAGACAAGTCAAAATTTCAAACCCCCTCTTATGGTGTAGGGTACCTGGCCTTCTCTGATGTAATCAGAGTTAGATTTGATTCATTGATTTTATAAAAACAGCTAGGAAGCACAATTTAGCAGTGGTTTGCAGAGAAAAAAAATATGCTGGCAGAAAAATCCAATTGAGTGATTAAACAGCTCTTCATTTTCTGGCTTTATTTTTATGCTAACAAATTTGTTCTCTGAAAAGTGTCCACAAAGCCAAGTCTCTGATTAACACCTTTGTAAGGATGGTTTTTCACCTATTACTAAATTAAACTTGCTTCATTGGAAAGGCAGCAAGATGCATCCTCATTTCAATGTCTACTGAAATAATACAAGTTGACACCAGGAAACATTAACGCCACTGCATCCTTGCTGCTTTCTCATGTGGAAGTCTGTTTAATGCGAAAACAAGGTGATATCTAATTATCACACAGGTAAGGAATTAAGAAAATCTTTATTTAAGGGTGAAGATGTTTCTCACAAAATCGTTGCCCCAATGCATCATTGAAATTCAAGCTGGAAAGATGATTTTAATATATCACTTGTACATTTTGTATTGCTCTTCTGGTGACAATGTAGTTTGTTTTTGTCAATTACCATTTTAATAATAGGGTAAAGAAAATTAAGTGGATTTTTGAAAGAAAACAATACTGTCAATATACTATTAAAACAAATTAAAATGGTAAAAGTTATTGTACTTTAAGTAAAAATAAAAGAGCCAAAATATCAATCCCAGTTTTGGATTACTTTAATTAACAAAAAAAAAAGCATATAGCAGAGGATAGTTTCAATCTGCCTACCTCTGGGTTATGGGCCCAGCATGCTTCCATTGCTGTACTCTGCTGCACATGTAAGTGCAAGAGATCCTGAAGCACTCACTCATCATGGGAAAGTACCAATGTGTTTCTTCGTTGGTTGATGGAAGAAACATCTTACAAAAACTCTCCAGATTATTGACTTTTTAAAGTTTTTCTAGGAAACGTTTTAGATGAATGCTTATTAGCCCTTGTCAGTATATACTTTTGCAATGTGTCTCTGTGGTGCAATCAGTTAGTGTGTACGGCTATTAACCAAAAGGTTGGTGGTTCAATCCCACCCAGGGACGTAATTGACCTTGTGATCAGATTTTGGTGATATTTAAGTAGACAAGTCAAAATTTCAAACCCCCTCTTATTGTGTAGGGTACCTGGCCTTCTCTGATGTAATCAGAGTTAGATTTGATTCAGTGATTTTATAAAAACATCTAGGAAGCACAATTTAGCAGTGGGTTGCAGAGAAAAAGAAATATGCTTGCAAAAAAAATCAAATTGCTTGATTTAACAACTCTTAATTTTCTTGCTTTATTTTTATGCTAACAAATTTGTTCTCTGAAAAGTGTCCACAAAGCCAAGTCTCTGATTAACACCTTTGTAGGGATGGTTTTTCACCTATTACTAAATTAAACTTGCTTCATTGGAAAGGCAGCAAGATGCATCCTCATTTCAATGTCTACTGAAATAATACAGGTTGACACCAGGAAACATTAACGCCACTGCATCCTTGCTGCTTTCTCATGTGGAAGTCTGTTTAATGTGAAAACAAGGTGATATCTAATTAGCACACAGGTAAGGAATTACGAAAATCTTTATTTAAGGGTGAAGATGTTTCTCACAAAATTGTTGCCCCAATGCATCATTGAAATTCAAGCTGGAAAGATGATTTTAATATATCACTTGTACATTTTGTATTGCTCTTCTGGTGACAATGTAGTTTTTTTTGTCAATTACCATTTTAATAACAGGGTAAAGAAAATTAAGTGGATTTTTGAAAGAAAACTATACTGTCAATATACTATTAAAACAAATTAAAATGGTAAAAGTTATTGTACTTTAAGTAAAAATAAAAGAGCAAAAATATCAATCCCAGTTTTGATTACTTAAATTAACAAAAAAAATGCATATAGCAAAGGATAGTTTCAATCTGCCTACCTCTGGGTTATGGGTCCAGCATGCTTCCATTGCAGTACTCTGCTGCACATGTAAGTGCAAGAGATCCTGAAGCACTCACTCATCATGGGAAAGTACCAATGTGTTTCTTCGTTGGTTGATGGAAGAAACATCTTACAAAAACTCTCCAGATTATTGATTTTTTAATGTTTTTCTAGGAAATGTTCTAGATGTATGCTTATTAGCCTTTGTCAGTATACACTTTTTGCAAAGTGTCTCTGTGGCGCAATCGGTTAGTGTGTTCGGCTATTAACCGAAAGGTTGGTGGTTCAATCCCACCCAGGGACGTAATTAAACTTGTGATCAGATTTTGGTGATATTTAAGTAGACAAGTCAAAATTTCAAACCCCCTCTTATGGTGTAGGGTACATGGCCTTCTCTGATGTAATCAGAGTTAGATTTGATTCAGTTATTTTATAAAAAAACAGCTAGGAAGCACAATTTAGCAGTGGGTTGCAGAGAAAAAAAATATGCTGGCAGAAAAATCCAATCGAGTGATTAAACAGCTCTTCATTTTCTGGCTTTATTTTTATGCTAACAAATTTGTTCTCTGAAAAGTGTCCACAAAGCCAAGTCTCTGATTAACACCTTTGTAAGGATGGTTTTTCACCTATTACTAAATTAAACTTGCTTCATTGGAAAGGCAGCAAGATGCATCCTCATTTCAATGTCTACTGAAATAATACAAGTTGACACCAGGAAACATTAACGCCACTGCTTCCTTGCTGCTTTCTCATGTGGAAGTCTGTTTAATGTGAAAACAAGGTGATATCTAATTAGCACACAGGTAAGGAATTAAGAAAATCTTTATTTAAGGGTGAAGATGTTTCTCACAAATTTGTTGACCCAATGCATCATTGAAATTCAAGCTGGAAAGATGATTTTAATATATCACTTGTACATTTTGTATTGCTCTTCTGATGACAATGTAGTTTGTTTTTGTCAATTACCATTTTAATAATAGGGTAAAGAAAATGAAGTGGATTTTTGAAAGAAAACAATACTGTCAATATACTATTAAAACAAATTAAAATGGTAAAAGTTATTGTACTTTAAGTAAAAATAAAAGAGCCAAAATATCAATCCCAGTTTTGGATTACTTTAATTAACAAAAAAAAAATGCATATAGCAGAGGATAGTTTCAATCTGCCTACCTCTGGGTTATGGGCCCAGCATGCTTCCATTGCTGTACTCTGCTGCACATGTAAGTGCAAGAGATCCTGAAGCACTCACTCATCATGGGAAAGTACCAATGTGTTTCTTCGTTGGTTGATAGAAGAAACATCTTACAAAAACGCTCCAGATTATTGACTTTTTTAAGTTTTTCTAGGAAACGTTTTAGATGAATGCTTATTAGCATTTGTCAGTATGTACTTTTGCAAAGTGTCTCTGTGGCGCAATCAGTTAGTGTGTACGGCTATTAACCAAAATGTTGGTGGTTCAATCCCACCCAGGGACGTAATTGACCTTGTGATCAGATTTTGGTGATATTTAAGTAGACAAGTCAAAATTTCAAACCCCCTCTTATTGTGTAGGGTACCTGGCCTTCTCTGATGTAATCAGAGTTAGATTTGATTCAGTGATTTTATAAAAACATCTAGGAAGCACAATTTAGCAGTGGGTTGCAGAGAAAAAGAAATATGCTGGCAAAAAAATCAAATTGCGTGATTAAACAGCTCTTCATTTTCTGGCTTTATTTTTATGCTAACAAATTTGTTCTCTGAAAAGTGTCCACAAAGCCAAGTCTCTGATTAACACCTTTGTAGGGATGGTTTTTCACCTATTACTAAATTAAACTTGCTTCATTGGAAAGGCAGCAAGATGTATCCTCATTTCAATGTCTACTGAAATAATACAGGTTGACACCAGGAAACATTAACGCCACTGCATCCTTGCTGCTTTCTCATGTGGAAGTCTGTTTAATGTGAAAACAAGGTGATATCTAATTAGCACACAGGTAAGGAATTAAGAAAATCTTTATTTAAGGGTGAAGATGTTTCTCACAAAATCGTTGCCCCAATGCATCATTGAAATTCAAGCTGGAAAGATGATTTTAATATATCACTTGTACATTTCTCTGACGTCCTAGTGGATGCTGGGACTCCGTAAGGACCATGGGGAATAGCGGCTCCGCAGGAGACAGGGCACAAAATAAAAGCTTAAGGATCAGGTGGTGTGCACTGGCTCCTCCCCCCATGACCCTCCTCCAAGCCCCAGTTAGATTTTTGTGCCCGGCCGAGAAGGGTGCAATCTAGGTGGCTCTCCTGAGCTGCTTAGAATAAAAGTTTAGTTAGGTTTTTTTATTTTCAGTGAGTCCTGCTGGCAACAGGCTCACTGCATCGTGGGACTAAGGGGAGAAGAAACGGACTCACCTGAGTGCAGAGTGGATCGGGTTTCTTAGGCTACTGGACACTAGCTCCAGAGGGACGATCACAGGTTCAGCCTGGATGGGTCACCGGAGCCGCGCCGCCGTCCCCCTTACAGAGCCAGAAGAGACGAAGAGGTCCGGTGAAATCGGCGGCAGAAGACATCCTGTCTTCAGACTAAGGTAGCGCACAGCACCGCAGCTGTGCGCCATTGCTCTCAGCACACTTCACACTCCGGTCACTGAGGGTGCAGGGCGCTGGGGGGGGAGCGCCCTGAGACGCAATATAACAAATACCTTAGGTGGCAAAACAGAATACATCACATATAGCTCCTGGGCTATATGGATGTATTTTAATCCCCTGCCATTTTACACAAAAAAGCGGGAGATAAGGACGTCGTGAAGGGGCGGAGCCTATCTCCTCAGCACACAAGCGCCATTTTCCCTCACAGCTCCGTTGGAAGGACGGCTCCCTGACTCTCCCCTGCAGTCCTGCTTCAGAATCAGGGTAAAAAAGAGAAGGGGGGGCATTTTTGGCAGCAAATAACAATAATTAACAGCAGCTATAAGGGAATAACACTTATATAAGGTTATCCCTGTATATATATATAGCGCTGGGTGTGTGCTGGCAGACTCTCCCTCTGTCTCTCCAAAGGGCTAAGTGGGGTCCTGTCCTCTATCAGAGCATTCCCGGTGTGTGTGTGCTGTGTGTCGGTACGCGTGTGTCGACATGTATGAGGAGGAAAATTATGTGGAGGCGGAGCAGTTGCCTGCGTTGGTGATGTCACCCCCTAGGGAGTCGACACCTGACTGGATGATTGTATTTAAACAATTAAGTGATAATGTCAGCAATTTACAAAAAACTGTTGACGACATGAGACAGCCGTCAAATCAGTTAGTGCCTGTCCAGGCGTCTCAGACACCGTCAGGGGCGCTAAAACGCCCATTACCTCAGTGGGTCGACACAGACCCTGACACAGATACTGAGTCTAGTGTCGACGGTGACGAGACAAACGTAATGTCCAGTAGGGCCACACGTTACATGATCACGGCAATGAAAGAGGCATTGAACCTTTCTGACACTACAAGTACCACAAAGAAGGGTATTATGTGGGGTGAGAAAAAACTACCAATATTTTTTCCTGAGTCAGAGGAAATAAATGAGGTGTGTGAAAAAGCGTGGGTTTCTCCTGATAAAAAACAGCTAATTTCTAAAAAATTATTAGCATTGTATCCTTTCCCGCCAGAGGTTAGGGCGCGTTGGGAAACACCCCCTAGGGTAGATAAGGCGCTCACACGTTTATCTAAACAAGTAGCGTTACCGTCTCCTGATACGGCTACCCTCAAAGAACCAGCTGATAGAAGGCTGGAAAATATCCTAAAAAGTATATACACACATACTGGTGTTATACTGCGACCAGCAATCGCCTCAGCCTGGATGTGCAGTGCTGGAGTCGCATGGTCGGATTCCCTGACTGAGAATATTGATACCCTGGATAGGGACAATATTTTGTTAACTATAGAACATTTAAAGGATGCATTACTATATATGCGTGATGCACAGAGGGATATTTGCACCCTGGCATCAAGAGTAAGTGCTATGTCCATCTCTGCCAGAAGAGCGTTGTGGACGCGACAGTGGTCAGGGGATGCAGATTCCAAACGGCACATGGAAGTATTGCCGTATAAAGGGGAGGAGTTATTTGGGGCTGGTCTATCGGACCTGGTGGCCACGGCAACGGCTGGAAAATCCACCTTTTTACCCCAGGTCACTCCACATCAGCAGAAAAAGACTCCGTCTTTTCAATCTCAGTCCTTTCGTTCCCATAAGTACAAGCGAGCAAAAGGCCACTCCTTTCTGCCCCGGGGCAGAGGAAGAGGAAAAAGACTGCACCATGCAGCCGCTTCCCAAGAGCAGAAGCCCTCCCCTGCTTCTGCCAAGTCTTCAGCATGACGCTGGGGCTTTACAAGCAGACTCAGATATGGTGGGGGCCCGTCTCAAAAATTTCAATGCGCAGTGGGCTCACTCGCAAGTGGATCCCTGGATTCTACAGGTAGTATCGCAGGGGTACAAACTGGAATTCGAGGAGTTTCCCCCTCATCGTTTCCTGAAGTCTGCTTTACCAAAGTCTCCCTCCGACAGGGAGGCAGTTCTAGAAGCCATTCACAAGCTGTATTCCCAGCAGGTGATAATCAAGGTACCCCTCCTGCAACAAGGAAAGGGGTATTATTCCACGCTATTTGTGGTACCGAAGCCGGACGGCTCGGTGAGACCAATTTTAAATCTGAAATCCTTGAACGCTTACATAAAAAGGTTCAAATTCAAGATGGAGTCACTCAGAGCAGTGATAGCGAACCTGGAAGAAGGGGACTATATGGTGTCTCTGGACATCAAAGATGCTTATCTCCACCTCCCGATATACCCTTCTCACCAAGGGTACCTCAGGTTTGTAGTACAAAACTGTCATTATCAGTTTCAGACGCTGCCGTTTGGATTGTCCACGGCACCTCGGGTCTTTACCAAGGTAATGGCCGAAATGATGATTCTTCTACGAAGAAAAGGCATTTCAATTATCCCTTACTTGGACGATCTCCTGATAAGGGCAAGATCCAGGGAACAGTTAGAAGTCGGAGTAGCACTATCTCAGGTAGTGTTACGTCAGCACGGGTGGATTCTAAATATTCCAAAATCGCAGCTGATTCCAACGACACGTCTACTGTTCCTAGGAATGATTCTGGACACAGTCCAGAAGAAGGTGTTTCTCCCGGAGGAGAAGGCCAGGGAGTTATCCGAGCTAGTCAGGAACCTCCTAAAACCAGGACAGGTCTCAGTGCATCAGTGCACGAGGGTCCTGGGGAAAATGGTGGCTTCTTACGAAGCGATTCCATTCGGAAGATTCCATGCAAGAACGTTTCAGTGGGATCTACTGGACAAATGGTCCGGATCGCATCTGCAGATGCATCAGCGGATAACCCTGTCGCCAAGGACAAGGGTGTCTCTCCTGTGGTGGCTGCAGAGTGCTCATCTACTAGAGGGCCGCAGATTTGGCATTCAGGATTGGATCCTGGTAACCACGGACTGGAACTAAGGGCCATTTACAATGCCCTAAGTCAAGCAAAACCTCTGCTTCAGGGTCAGGCGGTGTTGATCCAATCGGACAACATCACGTCAGTCGCCCACGTAAACAGACAGGGCGGCACGAGAAGCAGGAGGGCAATGGCAGAAGCTGCAAGGATTCTTCGCTGGGCGGAAAATCATGTGATAGCACTGTCAGCAGTATTCATTCCGGGAGTGGACAACTGGGAAGCAGACTTCCTCAGCAGACACGACCTTCACCCGGGAGAGTGGGGACTTCACCCAGAAGTCTTCCACCTGATTGTAAACCGTTGGGAAAAACCAAAGGTGGACATGATGGCGTCCCGTCTAAACAAGAAACTGGACAGATATTGCGCCAGGTCAAGGGACCCTCAGGCAATAGCAGTGGACGCTCTGGTAACGCCGTGGGTGTACCAGTCAGTGTATGTGTTCCCTCCTCTGCCTCTCATACCAAAAGTACTGAGAATCATAAGAAGGAGAGGAGTAAGAACTATACTCGTGGTTCCGGATTGGCCAAGACGGACTTGGTACCCGGAACTTCAAGAGATGCTCACGGACGAACCGTGGCCTCTACCTCTAAGAAAGGACCTGCTACTGCAGGGGCCTTGTCTGTTCCAAGACTTACCGCGGCTGCGTTTGACGGCATGGCGGTTGAACGCCGGATCCTGAGGGAAAAAGGCATTCCAGAAGAAGTCATCCCTACTCTGGTCAAAGCCAGGAAGGACGTAACCGCAAAACATTATCACCGCATTTGGCGTAAATATGTTGCGTGGTGTGAGGCCAAGAAGGCCCCTACAGAGGAATTTCAACTGGGTCGTTTCCTTCATTTCCTGCAAACAGGACTGTCTATGGGCCTAAAATTAGGGTCCATTAAGGTTCAAATTTCGGCCCTGTCGATTTTCTTCCAGAAAGAACTGGCTTCAGTACCTGAAGTTCAGACATTTGTAAAAGGGGTGCTGCACATACAGCCTCCTTTTGTGCCTCCAGTGGCACCTTGGGACCTCAATGTGGTGTTGAGTTTTCTAAAGTCACATTGGTTTGAACCTCTTTCCACTGTGGACTTAAAATATCTCACATGGAAGGTGTCGATGCTGTTAGCCTTGGCTTCAGCCAGGCGTGTGTCAGAATTGGCGGCTTTATCATATAAAAGCCCTTACTTAATTTTTCATTCTGACAGGGCGGAATTGAGGACTCGTCCTCAATTTCTACCTAAGGTGGTTTCTGCTTTTCACATGAACCAACCTATTGTGGTACCTGCGGCTACCAGGGACTTAGAGGACTCTAAGTTGCTTGACGTTGTCAGGGCCTTGAAAATATATGTTTCCAGGACGGCTGGAGTCAGAAAATCTGACTCGCTGTTTATTCTGTATGCACCCAACAAGCTGGGTGCTCCTGCTTCTAAGCAGACGATTGCTCGTTGGATTTGTAGTACAATTCAGCTTGCACATTCTGTGGCAGGATTGCCACAGCCAAAATCTGTAAAAGCCCATTCCACAAGGAAGGTGGGCTCATCTTGGGCGGCTGCCCGAGGGGTCTCGGCTTTACAACTTTGCCGAGCAGCTACTTGGTCAGGGGCAAACACGTTTGCTAAATTCTACAAATTTGATACCCTGGCTGAGGAGGACCTGGAGTTCTCTCATTCGGTGCTGCAGAGTCATCCGCACTCTCCCGCCCGTTTGGGAGCTTTGGTATAATCCCCATGGTCCTTACGGAGTCCCAGCATCCACTAGGACGTCAGAGATAATAAGATTTTACTTACCGATAAATCTATTTCTCGTAGTCCGTAGTGGATGCTGGGCGCCCATCCCTAGTGCGGATTGTCTGCAATACTTGTATATAGTTATTGTTACAAAAATTCGGGATATTATTGTTGTGAGCCATCTTTTCAGAGGCTCCTTTGCGTTTATCATACTGTTAACTGGGTTCAGATCACAAGTTGTACGGTGTGATTGGTGTGGCTGGTATGAGTCTTACCCGGGATTCAATATCCTTCCTTATTATGTACGCTCGTCCGGGCACAGTATCCTAACTGAGGCTTGGAGGAGGGTCATGGGGGGAGGAGCCAGTGCACACCACCTGATCCTTAAGCTTTTATTTTGTGCCCTGTCTCCTGCGGAGCCGCTATTCCCCATGGTCCTTACGGAGTCCCAGCATCCACTACGGACTACGAGAAATAGATTTATCGGTAAGTAAAATCTTATTTTTGTATTGCTCTTCTGGTGACAATGTAGTTTGTTTTTGTCAAATACCATTTTAATAATAGGGTAAAGAAAATGAAGTGGATTTTTGAAAGAAAACAATACTGTCAATATACTATTAAAACAAATTAAAATGGTAAAAGTTATTGTACTTTAAGTAAAAATAAAAGAGACAAAATATCAATCCCAGTTTTGGATTACTTTAATTAACAAAAAAAAATGCATATAGCAGAGGACAGTTTCAATCTGCCTACCTCTGGGTTATGGGCCCAGCATGCTTCCATTGCAGTACTCTGCTGCACATGTAAGTGCAAGAGATCCTGAAGCACTCACTCATCATGGGAAAGTACCAATGTGTTTCTTCATTGGTTGATGGAAGAAACATCTTACAAAAACTCTCCAGATTATTGACTTTTTAAAGTTTTTCTAGGAAACGTTTTAGATGAATGCTTATTAGCCTTTGTCAGTATGGACTTTTGCAAAGTGTCTCTGTGGCGCAATCAGTTAGTGTGTACGGCTATTAACCATAAGGTTGGTGGTTCAATCCCACCCAGGGACCTAATTTCCCTTGTTATCAGATTTTGGTGATCTTTAAGTAGACAAGTCAAAATTTCAAACCCCCTGTTACGGTGTAGGGTACATGGCCTTCTCTGATGTAATCAGAGTTAGATTTGATTCAGTGATTTTATAAAAACAGCTAGGAAGCACAATTTAGCAGTGGTTTGCAGAGAAAAAAAATATGCTGGCAGAAAAATCCAATTGAGTGATTAAACAGCTCTTTATTTTCTTGCTTTATTTTTATGCTAACAAATTTGTTCTCTGAAAAGTGTCCACAAAGCCAAGTCTCTGATTAACACCTTTGTAAGGATGGTTTTTCACCTATTACTAAATTAAACTTGCTTCATTGGAAAGGCAGCAAGATGCATCCTCATTTCAATGTCTACTGAAATAATACAGGTTGACACCAGGAAACATTAACGCCACTGCATCCTTGCTGCTTTCTCATGTGGAAGTCTGTTTAATGTGAAAACAAGGTGATATCTAATTAGCACACAGGTAAGGAATTAAGAAAATCTTTATTTAAGGGTGAAGATGTTTCTCACAAAATCGTTGCCCCAATGCATCATTGAAATTCAAGCTGGAAAGATGATTTTAATATATCACTTGTACATTTTGTATTGCTCTTCTGGTGACAATGTAGTTTGTTTTTGTCAATTACCATTTTAATAATAGGGTAAAGAAAATTAAGTGGATTTTTGAAAGAAAACAATACTGTCAATATACTATTAAAACAAATTAAAATGGTAAAAGTTATTGTACTTTAAGTAAAAATAAAAGAGCCAAAATATCAATCCCAGTTTTGGATTACTTTAATTAACAAAAAAAAAATGCATATAGCAGAGGATAGTTTCAATCTGCCTACCTCTGGGTTATGGGCCTAGCATGCTTCCATTGCAGTACTCTGCTGCACATGTAAGTGCAAGAGATCCTGAAGCACTCACTCATCATGGGAAAGTACCAATGTGTTTCATCGTTGGTTGATGGAAGAAACATCTTACAAAAACTCTCCAGATTATTGACTTTTTAAAGTTTTTCTAGGAAACGTTTTAGATGAATGCTTATTAGCCTTTGTCAGTATGGACTTTTGCAAAGTGTCTCTGTGGCGCAATCAGTTAGTATGTACGGCTATTAACCATAAGGTTGGTGGTTCAATCCCACCCAGGGACCTAATTGACCTTGTTATCAGATTTTGGTGATCTTTAAGTAGACAAGTCAAAATTTCAAACCCCCTGTTATGGTGTAGGGTACCTGGCCTTCTCTGATGTAATCAGAGTTAGATTTGATTCAGTGATTTTATAAAAACAGCTAGAAAGCACAATTTAGCAGTGGGTTGCAGAGAAAAAAAATATGCTGGCAGAAAAATCCAATTGAGTGATTAAACAGCTCTTCAATTTCTGGCTTTATTTTTATGCTAACAAATTTGTTCTCTGAAAAGTGTCCACAAAGCCAAGTCTCTGATTAACACCTTTGTAAGGATGGTTTTTCACCTATTACTAAATTAAACTTGCTTCATTGGAAAGGCAGCAAGATGCATCCTCATTTCAATGGTAAGTCAACCTTCTTGCCCTATGTTCCCTGTCAACGGATGAAGACGCATCATTATCTACCGCAGTCATTTTGTCCCAATAGATATGCAAGAAGTTTAGATTCCCCTTTCTTTGCAGGTAGAGGAAGGAAAAGGAAGAGGTCTGTAGCCTCTTCAAGATCGCAGGACCAGAGATTGTCCTCTGCTTCTGCCAAATCCACTGCATGACACTGGGGCTTTCTTGCAGGAGCCCACACCAGTGGGGGCACGTCTAAAACACTTCAGTCAGTTCTGGATTCATTCGGACCTGGACTCGTGGGTTTTACAAATAGTGTCCCAAGGGTACAAACTGGGGTTTCAAGACGTTCCCCCTCACCGATTGTTCAAATTGGCCTTAGTCAGCAGGGAGAAGGTTTTTATTCAAGCCTCTTCGTGGTCCCGAAGCCGGACGGCTCAGTCAGACCAATCTTAAATCTGAAATCCCTCAATTTCTTCCTAAAGAAATTCAATTTCAAGATGGAATTTCTCAGGGCAGTGATCTCCAGTCCGGAGGACGGAGATTTCATGGTTTTGGTAGACATAAAGGATGCCTACTTACATGTTCCCATTTAGCCACTGCCTCAAGCTACCTAAGGTTTGCAATTCAGGATTGTCATTACCAATTTCAGACATTGCCGTTTGGTCTGTCCACGGCTCCGAGGATTTTCACCAGGGTGATGGCGGAAATTATGGTTCTCCTTCGCAAGCAAGGAGTCACAATTATCCCGTACTTGGATGATCTCCTGATAAAGGCGAGATCCAGGGACCAGTTGGTGCAAAACATTGCACTCTCCCTGACAGTTCTTCAACAACATGGTTGGCTCCTAAACTTGCCAAAATCGCAGTTGGTCCCAATGACGCGGTTGTTGTTTTTGGGAGTCATACTGTTAGGCGCCGGGGTCCGCTTGATGGTCTGCGCGGCCCGGCGCCTAGCAACTAGAGACGCCGTGCATGTACAGCCGCCGGCTCCCTAGCAACGCTAGACGCCGGGCGCGCTGAGCCGCACGGACCCTAGCAACGGGGACGCCACTGGCGGACCGCGTTCCCCGTTGCTAGGCTTTAGGAAATTAAGATATTCACCTGCTCTCTGGCCGTGCAGCAAGGCAGCTGCACGGCATTTATTCTAATCAGCCTTTAGCAGCTGATTGGAGGACTCCTTGTTAAATACACTCCCAGGGCTTCTCACAGACGCCGGTAATAGCTTCCTGCATGCTGCCTTTGTTTGCTGAGAGTCTGTTTCCAGTCCTGCTGTATCCGGTCATTCCAGTCCGCAGAAGTCCGGTATTCGGGAGTTATCATCTCATCCCAAGAGGTCGTTTGGTTCCCTGGAGTCCTGACTGATCACCGTTTTATATCCAGTGGTGTTCGTGAGTTGCGGCTCTGCCGTGTGTTGCGGCTCAGCCGCTTTACCTTTTATATTTTGTGTTTGGAGCATTTGCGGAGGGTTCCGCTTCCACAAGTCCTCTCTGGTACTTGGCGGTGCCGGGTAGGAGAATTGACAAGTGGATATTTTGGTTGTCCTTTTTCCTGGCGGTTTCTCCGCACATATTATAGTTTTGAGTTTGCTTAGCCCCTGGCCTGGTTGTTTAGTTAGAGGGCCTCTTGTTATCACCCTGTCTCGGGTTTCCCTTTGTCTCTCATTAAGACCGGGGGGCATCGAAGTTGGGCAGACATAATCCGCCCTTCAAACGCGGCTGCCAAGGGCTCAAGAAACCATAGTCTCGCAGGGGATTTCTGACAACACGGGTGAGACAACAGAGTTAGGGCGCCAGGGGCTATTTTCCTGTCCTGCTCCCTTCCCCAGCATTCCGTTCCAGTGCTCCAGTCCTTGCCATAAGATCTTCTCTGACCAGAGTGCTGGAATCATAACACATACTGGACACAGAAGAGGTTTTCTTCCAGTGGAAAGGCTATGGAGATCCAGAGTCTGGTCAAACAAATTCTGAAACCAGCAAGAGTGTTAATCCATCAATGCATTCAGTTGCTGGGGAAGATGGTTGTGGCCTACGAGGCCATTCAGTTTGGCAGGTTCCATGCCAGAGTGTTCCAGTGGGACCTGTTGGACAATTGGTCCGGATCCCACCTACACATGCACCGGAGGATAATCCTGTCTTCCAAGACCAGAATCTCACTCCATTGGTGGCTGCACAGTTCTCACCTCCTAGAGGGGCGATGGTTCGGGATCCAGGACTGGATCCTAGGGACCACAGATGCAACCCTCCGAGGCTGGGGAAAACGTCCAAGGAAGATGGTCAAGTCAGGAAAGTTGTCTCCACATAAATGTTCTGGAGTTAAGGACCATTTAATAACTGCAGACACAGTACACACTGGGACGGGTGCCCAGCATCCTCAACAGACTAAGAGAAAAGGATTTACCGGTAGGTATTAAAATCCTAGTTTCTCTAACGTCCTAGAGGATGCTGGGGACTCCGTAAGGACCATGGGGATAGACGGGCTCCACAGAGTTCATGATCTTCACTGAGGTAGCGCACAGCACTGCAGCTGTGCGCCATTGCTCCCATACACCTCACATACTCCGGTCACTGTAAGGGTGCAGGGCGCAGGGGGGGCGCCCTGGGCAGCAATATAAACCTCTTTTTGGTAAAAATATAACATATATACAGCTGGGCACTGTATATATGTATGAGCCCCCACCAATTTTACAGTTTAAGCGGGACAGAAGCCCGCCGCCGAGGGGGCGGGGCTTCTCCCTCAGCACTCACCAGCGCCATTTTTTCTCCACAGCACCGCTGAGAGGAAGCTCCCCGGACTCTCCCCTGCTTATACCACGGTAGAGAAGAGGGTTGAAAAGAGAGGGGGGGCACATAATTCGGCCCAAATTACATACAGCAGCGCTACTGTACAAACATTAAGTTACTGTGTTATTCCTGGGTTATATAGCGCTGGGGAGTGCGCTGGCATACTCTCTCTCTGTCTCTCCAAAGGGCCTTGTGGGGAAACTGTCTTCAGAAAAAGTATTCCCTGTGTGTGTGGTGTGTCGGTACACGTGTGTCGACATGTCTGAGGAAGAAGGCTATATTAGAGAGGAGCGGGAGCAAATGAATGTGGTGTCTCCGCTGACACCTGATTGGATGGATATGTGGAATGTTTTAAATGCTAGTGTAAACTCATTGTACAAAAGATTAGACAAGGCTGAAGCTTTGGGACAGTCAGGGACTCAACCCATGCCTGATCCTATGTTGCAGGGACTGTCAGGGTCTCATAAGCGCCCACTATCCCAGATTGTTGACACAGATACCGACACGGATTCTGACTCCAGTGTCGATTACGATGATGCAAAGTTACAGCCAAAATTGGCAAAATCCATTCGATATATGATTATGGCAATAAAAGATGTTTTGCACATCACAGAGGAACCCCCTGTCCCTGACAAGAGGGTACATATGTACAAGGGAAAGAAGCCTGAGGTAACCTTTGAGGGGGTCACACGAGCTGATCGAGTTATGTGAAAAAGCTTGGGAATCTCCAGATAAAAGACTGCAGATTTCCAAAAGGATTCTTATGGCGTATCCTTTTCCATCAACGGATAGGTTACGATGGAAATCCTCCCGTAGGATGGACAAAGCATTAACACGCACAGCTAGAGTTGGAAAATCAAATTTTTTACCTTATGTTCCCTCACAGCATAAGAAAGCTCCGCATTATCAAATGCAGTCCTTTCGGTCACAAAGAAACAAGAAAGTGCGAGGTGCGTCCTTTCTTGCCAGAGGTAGGTGCAGAGGAATAAAGCTGCACAACACAGCTAGTTCCCAGGAACAGAAGTCCTCCCCGGCCTCTACAAAATCTACCTCATGACGCTGGGGCTCCACTGGCAGAGTCCGGCCCATGTGATGTCATGCAGCTGCTCTGACCACGCCTCCTGTTTCTCCGTTGCTGACCCCATTTTGAAACCGTGCCCCCGCACCGCTCCATCTCCGACTTGGAAATGGAGTGTTGTTGACCCCCCTCCCCCCCCCCTTCACCGATTCACAGGCAGAGGTGATCGCATTATCTGCGGGGTGCCGCAGAAAATGCAGGCGGATGCGTATGCTCTTAGCAGTTTTTGCAGTTGGATTGCGATCCAACCTGAATCAGGCCCCATTACCTATCACAATGCACTGCGGGTAGTACAAAATGGGGTTAATATAGGAGAAAAAACCCCAGAGCTGTGCTCCTTAACTGTCCCTGGTGGCTAGTGGAGCGGCTGCCCAGTAATCAGTGTCCACGCCAGTGCGCACACGGCCCGCCCCCATCAGCGGCCTCGTGATCCCGGAGGGCGGTGTGTGTGTGTGACTGACCTTAGGAAGAAACCGGAGCCTCCGCTGCAGTGACCCAGCAACCGGGGCACGGGAGTATACTGCGCCACTGGGAGTGATGGAGCTGCAGTAAAGAGGTCTATTAGACCTAGCCTGCTGCAGCCCTTGTAGATTCTTATAAAAAAAGTTCTTCTTTTCTTGCCAAAATTAATAGCTAAGAATAGGCTGCCTGAGGCAGCCCCCTGTTAAGTGGCCTGCTACTGAAGGCACCAACTACAAACTGAGCTCCCTGTTCATGGAAGCGAGGTTATAGAGGAGGGGGCGCTGAGCATCTTGGGAACAGTCAAAAGCTTTGAGCCTGTTGGTGCCTCAGATCAAGATCCTACTCTGGTGTACATATACAATGTGAATCCTTGTGGAGTCCAGTGTACCCCACAGAAGAAATGAATGCGTCACACCCATTGGCAGCAACATTAGAATAGCTGCTGATGGGCACAATTGAGAAAGGAAGGGGGGAAAACATTTGAATCCAGCACATATATGTAATTTGAATATGCAATTTGTACCTTCCTACTTTAAAATGTAATGGATGAACCTCACCCTGTGAGAACTATCTTCATGATCAAGAGATCTCATATGCAAGATAAGTATGTGTTGGGATAGGGCTGTGGAGGGCGGCTGCTCGGGCACACCCCTGTCAAGTTAAGGAGATTCAACTGAGGAAGCACAAGGGAACTCTCATCTGGGAACAACAACTGCAGGGAGAACACATTTTCAGACGAATGTGGGAGGGCAGAAGGCTGCCTAATACTGAAGCACCCCCAAACAACAAACCAAATGCAACAACTACTGCAAGCATTCCTGGGGGAAGGCCTGCAGCAGATGGATTTGCATATAGTGATGTCATCCAAGCAGTGGGCATAGTTGGCTGCAACCCTCGTCTGCATATGAAAAGAGAAAAGGGTCACGCAGGGCATGGCGGCCTTTGTGGGGTTGCGCTTGGATGACCCCTAAATCGCTTTATACACCCCCACCCCCCATCAGTGTGGGCTCATGTTGGCCATGCCCCAGCCCCTGAAGCATTCAAGCTGATTTCTTGCAGCAGCTGGACCCAGAAACAGCTCCAGAGTTGCTCTACAAGACAAGTAAAAGGGTGTGAGCCCTGCAGCACCACCTGTAGTTTGCATACACACATATATAGGACAGCATCTCTTATGTGCCCCAGGGTCAATAAAATAGTATCCTTATCTAGGGTATCCATCCCCTCAGATAAGGTATCCGTCCATGCCGCTACAGCACTACACACCCAGGCCGACGCAATTGCCGGTCTGAGTAAGGTACCTGAATGTGTATAAATGGACTTCAGGGTAATCTCCTGTTTGCGGTCAGCAGACTCTTTGAGGGTAGCCGTATACTGGGACGGGAGGGCTACCTTCTTGGATAAGCGTGTTAATGCTTTGTCCACCCTAGGGGAGGATTCCCATCGTAACCTATCCATTGATGGGAAAGGATACGCCATAAGAATCCTTTTGGAAATCTGCAGTCTTTTATCTGGAGATTCCCAAGCTTTTTCACATAACTCGTTCAGCTCGTGTGACCCCCTCAAAGGTTACCTCAGGCTTTTTCACCTTGTACATATGTACCCTCTTGTCAGGGACAGGGGGTTCCTCTCTGATGTGCAAAACATCTTTTATTGCCATAATCATATATCGAATGGATTTTGCCAATTTTGGCTGTAACTTTGCATCATCGTAATCGACACTGGAGTCAGAATCCGTGTCTGTATCTGTGTCAACAATCTGGGATAGTGGGCGCTTATGAGACCCTGACAGTCCCTGCAACATAGGATCAGGCATGGGTTGAGACCCTGACTGTCCCAAAGCTTCAGCCTTGTCTAATCTTTTGTGCAATGAGTTTACACTAGCATTTAAAACATTCCACATATCCATCCAATCAGCTGTCGGCGGAGACACCACATTCATTTGCTCCTGCTCCTCTCTAATATAGCCTTCTTCCTCAGACATGTCGACACACGTGTACCGACACACCACACACACAGGGAATGCTTTTTCTGAATACAGTTTCCCCACAAGGCCCTTTGGAGAGACAGAGAGAGAGTATGCCAGCACACACCCCAGCGCTATATAACCCAGGAATACACAGTAACTTAATGTTTGCCCAGTAGTACTGCAGCATGTAATTTGCGCCAAATTATGTGCCCCCCCCCCCTCTTTTCAACTCTCTTGTCTACCGTGGTATAAGCAGGGGAGAGTCCGGGGAGCTTCCTCTCAGCGGTGCTGTGAAGAAAAAATGGCGCTGGTGAGTGCTGAGGGAGAAGCCCCGCACCCTCGGCGGCAGGCTTCTGTCCCGCTTAAACTGTAAAATTGGCGGGGGCTCATACATATATACAGTGCCCCGCTGTATATGTGTTATATTTTTGCCAAAAAGAGGTTTATATTGCTGCCCAGGGTGCCCCCCCCCCCTGCGCCCTGCACCCTTACAGTGACCGGAGTGTGTGAGGTGTATGGGAGCAATGGCGCACAGCTGCAGTGCTGTGCGTTACTTCAGTGAAGATCATGAAGTCTTCTGCCGCCTCTGAAGTCTTCTTTTCTTCTCATACTCACCCGGCTTCTATCTTCCGGCTCTGCAAGGGGGACGGAGGCGCGGCTCTGGGACGGACGGCGAGGGTGAGATCCTGCGTACCAATCCCTCTGGAGCTAATGGTGTCCAGTAGCCTAAGAAGCAGGACCTTGCAACTCAGAGAGTAGGGCTGCTTCTCTCCCCTCAGTCCCTCGATGAGGGAGTCTGTTGCCAGCAGTGCTCCCTGAAAATTAAAAACCTAACAAAATACTTTCTGTCAGAAAGCTCAGGAGAGCTCCTGAAAAGCACCCAGTCTCCACTGGGCACAGTATCAAACTGAGGTCTGGAGGAGGGGCATAGAGGGAGGAGCCAGTGCACACCCAGAACTAAAGTCTTTCTTAAAGTACCCATGTCTCCTGCGGAGCCTATCTATCCCCATGGTCCTTACGGAGTCCCCAGCATCCTCTAGGACGTTAGAGAAAATAGGATTTTAATACCTACTGGTAAATCCTTTTCTCTTAGTCCGTAGAGGATGCTGGGCACCCGTCCCAGTGCGTACTGTGTCTGCAGTTATTAAATGGCACTTAACTCCAGAACATTTATGTGGAGAAAACTTTCCTGACTTGACCATCTTCCTTGGATGTTTTCCCCCTGTGTGACTGCTCCCCAGCCTCGGAGGGTTGCATCCATGGTCCCTAGGATCCAGTCCTGGATCCCGAACCATCGCCCCTCTAGGAGGTGAGAACTGTGCAGCCACCAATGGAGTAAGATTCTGGTCTTGGAAGACAGGATTATCCTCCGGTGCATGTGTAGGTGGGATCCGGACCACTTGTCCAACAGGTCCCACTGGAACACTCTGGCATGGAACCTGCCAAACTGAATGGCCTCGTAGGCCGCAACCATCTTCCCCAGCAACAGAATGCATTGATGGATTAACACTCTTGCTGGTTTCAGAATTTGTTTGACCAGACTCTGGAACTCCATAGCCTTTCCACTGGAAGAAAGCCTCTTCTGTGTCCAGTATGACTCCCAGAAACAACAACCGCGTCATTGGGACCAACTGCGATTTTGGCAAGTTTAGGAGCCAACCATGTTGTTGAAGAACTGTCAGGGAGAGTAGATGTTTTGCACCAACTGGTCCCTGGATCTCGCCTTTATCAGGAGATCATCCAAGTACGGCATAATTGTGACTCCTTGCTTGCGAAGGAGAACCATCATTTCCACCATCACCCTGGTGAAAATCCTCGGAGCCGTGGACAGACCAAACGGCAACGTCTGAAATTGGTAATGACAATCCTGAATTGCAAACCTCAGGTAGCTTGATGCAGTGGCTAAACGGGAACATGTAATTAGGCATCCTTATGTCTACCAAAACCATGAAATCTCCTTCCTCCGGACTGGAGATCCCTACCCTGAGAGATTCCATCTTGAAATTGAATTTCTTTAGGTAGAAATTGAGGGATTTCAGATTTAAGATTGGTCTGACTGAGCCGTCCGGCTTCGGGAGCACGAAGAGGCTTGAATAAAAACCTTCTTCCTGCTGACTAAGGCCGATTTGAACAATCGGTGAGGGGGAACGTCTTGAAACCCCAGTTTGTACCCTTGTGACACTATTTGTAAAACCCACGAGTCCAGGTCCAAATTAATCCAGAACTGACTGAAGTGTTTTAGACGTGCCCCCACTGGTGTGGGCTCCTGCAAGAGAGCCCCAGCGTCATGCAGTGGATTTGGCAGAAGCAGAGGACGATCTCTGCTCCTGCGATCTTGAAGAGGCTACAGACCTCTTCCCTCTTCTCCTTCCTCTACCTGCAAAGAAAGGGGAATCTTAACTTCTTGCATATCTATTGGGACAAAATGACTGCGTTAGACAATGATGCGTCTTCATCCGTTGAGAGGGAACATAGGGCAAGAAGGTTGACTTACCTGCGGGAGCTGCCGAGATCAAATTAACTAGGCCGTTGCCAAACAAGGCTTCACCTTCATAGGGAAGAGACTCCCTTTCTTCTTGGAGTCAGCATCAGCATTCCCTTGGTGAATCCACAATGCCCTCCTATCCGAGACTGCCATGAAATTGGCCCGTGAACTCAAGAGTCCTATATCCCTTGCAGTCGTAAGTATGCTGCAGTGTCCTTGATATGATCCAACGTAAGGAGTATCCCATCTCTCCAAGATATCTATATCGGAAGACAAGGTATTCGACCAATTCTTGAATACTACTACTCACCCATGCGCATGTAATGGCAGGTCTAAGTAATGTACCCGTGGTTACATAACTAGAAATAATGTAGCTTCCTGCATATGATCCGCTGGATTTGTGACAGGGCCCCGTGCAGAACAGGGGGTGACTCCCACTTTATTCTGTCCGCAGCAGGAAATGAGTAAACAATCGGAAACCTTTTGGGGATTTGAAACCATCTTGTCGAGCTGGATCAGACTTTCTCAAACAGAGATGGAGGAACGTTACACCAGCTTTCATTATATATCTATATATACATACATACATATAGACCCCTTTGTCAGGAACAGCAGGGTCCTCAGTGATGTTAATATGTCCTTAATATCCACAATCATGTACTGAATGCTCCTTGCCAATATTGGATCTAATCAGGAAATATTATGGTCGACATAGGAATCAGTATCCGAGTCAGTATCAGTGTGTAGTAACATTTTTGCGGGCCTGAGGGAAAAGAAGCATAGCCATGAACATCACATCTATTCTCTACGTCTGTGTCTGGGACACAGATTTATCCAACCTCACTCTGATATTATTGAAACTTTCACCCAGTCAGTTATTGGTGGTGCCAACAGGGCCACCATCATATGTCTGCATTCCTAATATAGTTTCCTCTTGGGAAAAACATTCAGCCACCGACATGTTGACACACATGTACCAAGTACCCACAGACACATCGGCTTATGGGGGATAGACCTACAGTAAATCTGTCAGAGGGACAGAGAGGATTTTTCAGCTCACAACCCAGCGCCAAAAGTACACAGTCTGGGAAATAATAAACTCTATAGTGATAGACTTGTAACGCTCTATAGATGTGCTGGTGAGGTGAGGAAGAAGCCCCGCCGCTGTAATGGCACGCTTCTGTCCCGCTCAGAAACAAATAATTAATTACGCTGGCGGGGTAAGGACAGTGCCCAGGCACTAATGTCCACTTTTGCCAGCCTTTTGTGAGGAATTTATGCTGCCCACGGTGCCCCCCCCCACCCACCCACATGCCCTGCACCCTGCAGTGCCTGTGTTTGTGTGGAAGCATGGCGCACAGCATTCCGCTCGCTGCGTGGTACCTCAGAATGCCGTCACTGGAGAAGAAGTCTTCTGTTCTTCTGCTACTCGCCTGTCTTCTGACTTCTGGCTCTGTAAGGGGGTGATGGCAGGCTACGGGAGTGGGCATCTAGGCGTACCCAGTGATCAGCACCCTCAGGAGCTAATGGTGTCCTGTCAGCCAGAAGCAGAGCCATTGAACTCACTAGAAGTTGGTCATACTTCTCTCCCCTAAGTTCCACGAAGCAGGGAGACTGTTGCCAGCAGCCTCCCTGAAAATAAGAAAAACTAACATAAGTCTTTTCAGAGAAACTCAGTAGAGCTCCCCTGTAGTGCATCCAGTCTCACTGGGCACAATTCTAAAACTGGAGTCTGGAGGAGGGGCATAGAGGGAGGAGACAGTTCACACCCTTTGAAAGTCTTAAAGTGCCCATGTCTCCTGCGGATCCCGTCTATACCCCATGGTTCTTAATGTGATCCCAGCATCCTCTAGGACGTATGAGAAAACAAATAACGCACACACGAGGAGGAGAGAACAAAGGAAGCTATAAGGAGGGGAGGGGAGGGGAGGGGAGGGGAGGGGGAGGGGGAGGTAAGGTAGTAAAGGGATATTGGATAAACTACAACCTTATACATATTCATTAATGTACCAGTAGTTAGAAGTAGAAGAGCTCTAACAGAAACCACAAAGCTTATCTAAAGCCACACCACACTGGATATGCCCAATCTCATTTGATCTTTGAAGCAAAGCAGTATTGGACTTTGTTACTACCAAGCAGTCTCCCATCCATGTATTATCAGATTCTTTAGGTGTTTTTAAACTACCAACACCCTTTTCTTGGTACTGTACATTTAATTTTTACACATATTCTTTTATGTACCAGAAGTTAGAAGTAGAAGAGCTCTAACAGAAACCACGAGCTCATCTACAGCCACAGCACACTGGATTTGCCCAATCTCTCCTGATCATGGAAGCTGAGCAGTGTTGGTCCTGGTTTTAGTACTTGGATGGGAGACCACCAGGAAATACCAGGAGCTGTGTGTATTTTTACAATACCAACACCGTTCTCTTGATGCATTCCATTTTGAAACATTGGGGCAGATCTATTAAGCCTGGTGAACTGATAAAGTGCAAGGTGATAAAGTACCAGCCAGTCAGCTCCTAACTGTCATTTTTCAAACCCAGCCTGTGACATGGCAATTAGGAGCTGATTGGCTGGTACTTTATCACCATGCAAATTATCATTTCACCAGGTTTAATAAATCGTCCGCTTATTCATTTATGTACGAGTAGTTAGAAGTAGAAGAACTCTAACAGAAACCACTAAGCTCATCTACAGCCACACCACACTGTATATGCCCAATATCACCTGATCTTAGGCCTGGTTTGTTCTTGGATGTGAGACCACCTGGGAATACCAGGTGCTGTAGGTAGTTTTATACTACCAACACCGTTCTCTTGATGCATTCTATTTTGAAACTTATTCATTGATGTAGAAGTTAGAAACAGCAAAAATCATCTACAGCCGCATCACACTGGATATGTCCAATCCAGTGGCGTAACTAGAAATTTTTCTCCCCCAAGCCAAAAAATTCTTCGGCGCCCCCCCCCCCCCCCTTCATGCTCCATAATTGGGAGCAAGAAAGGGATAAATATGCGCGCGCCTAAGGCGCGCGCGTCAAAAAAGGGGCGTGGTTTTGTTGGAGTGGGCGTGGTTTCGCATAAAGGGGCGTGGCATTGCAGGAAAAGACTACCTTATACCCCAGTTTTGCAACCTGCACGCCCATACGTTGGCCACCACAGGAAAGAAAAATAATCCTGATTCATGCCCCTTACATTATTTGTCATTTTTCCTCCTTATAGTAATGCCCAGTATACATTATGCCACATACTGCAATGGCCCTAAGACATTATGCCGCACACAATAATGCACGACACAATATGCACACACTGTAATGCCCCCGACACATTATGCCACACACCGTAATGTCTGTGACACATTATGCCACACACCGTAATGCCTGTGACACATTATGACAGGAATCGCAATGCCCGTTATACATTATGCTACACACTGCAATGCCCCTGATACATTATAGCACATACAATGTCTGTGACACATTATGACACACACACCGCAATGTCCGTGATACATTATGCCACACACTGCAATGCCCGATACATTATAGCACATACAATGCCTGTGACACATTATGCCACACACTGCAATGACCTTGAGACATTATACCACAATGCCCGTGATATAGTATACCATACACCGTAATGCCTGTGACACATACCGCAATGCCCTGCCCGTTATACCCTATGCCACACATCGCAATGCCCGTTATGTATTATGCCACACTGCAATGACCCTGAGACATTATACCACATACCACAATCAGGGCCGGTTCAAGGGCGCAGAGCGCCCCGGGCAGGAAAGGGGTGTGGCCTAATACAGGGGGCGTGGTGAGTCACGCCCCCTGTACATTGAAAGCGCCGCTTGAATGCTGAGCGGTGCGCGATGACGTCATCGCGCACCGCACAGCAAAAGGTCCTCTCCACGAAGAGAAACTAGACGCTATGCGTCTAGTTCCCTTCGTGGAGAGGACCTTTGCTGTGCGGTGCGCGATGACGTCATCGCGCACCGCTCAGCAGTTACTCTCCACGAAGGGAAACTAGACGCATAGCGTCTAGTTCCCTTCACAGGAGGCGCCGAGGACGGGGACGGCAGCGGGCAGCGGAGGCGGACGGGGGACACAGCGGGCAGCAGTGGTGGATCTTGCCACGGTGCGGCGCCCTCCGGAAGGCGCCAGCGCCCTCCGGAAGGCGGCGCCCCGGGCAAAAGTCCTGCTTGCCCGTGGCAAGAACCGCCACTGACCACAATGCCCGTGATATAGTATACCACACACCGTAATGCCTGACACATTATGACACACACCGCAATGTCCGTGATACATTATGCCTCACACTGCAATGACCCTGAGACATTATACCACATATCACAATGCCCGCGATATAGTATACCATACACCGTAATGCCTGCGACACATTATGACACACACCGCAATGTCCGTGATACATTATGCCACACACCGTAATGCCCATTACACATTAAGTCCTACAGTAAGGCTTCTAATTACTTTTCAATTACCTGCTCGTTGTCAGGGGTTTCATGCACTGGGTGTCATGCTCGTTGCCAGGGGTTTCATGCTCTTGGTTCCATGCACGGTGCCAGGGGTTTTCATGCTCAGGGTGTCATGCTCGTTGCCAGGGGTTTCATGCACTGGGTGTCATGCTCGTTGCCAGGTGTTTCATGCACTGGGTGTCATGCTCGTTGCCAGATGTTTCATGCACTGGGTGTCATGCTCGTTGCTAGGAGGTAGTCCTTGTTGCTAGGGCTGTGCTCCCAGTGCCACATATGTCCCCAGTGCCAGATATTCCCCCACGGTGCCAGGTACTTACATGCCCCAGTGCCAAATATAGTCGTCGTCCCCATGTGCCAGGTACACATATGCCCCCAGTGCCAGATATTCCCCCCCAGTGCCATATATGCCCCCAGTGCCAGATATTCCCCCCAGTGCCATATATGCCCCCCGTGCCATATATGCCCCCAGTGCCAGATACCCCCCCCCCCAGTGCCATATATGCCCCCAGTGCCAGATATTCCCCCCCAGTGCCATATATGCCCCAGTGCCAGATATCCCCCCCAGTGCCAGATATGCCACCAGTGCCAGATATTCCCCCCAGTGCCAGAAATGCCCCAGTGCCAGATATTCCTCCCTCCCCCCCGTGCCATATATGCCCCCAGTGCCAGATATTTACCCCCCCCCCCCCGCCGTCGCTTTTTGGAGGGACACGGAGGGCACAGCTCGTCTCTCCTGTGTCCCTCCTGCTGCATCATCTCCGGCGGCCGCGGGTCTAATAGGGGGAAGTGCCGGTTCGTGAGCCAATTAGAGCTCACGGACGGCACTTCCCCCTATTAGACCCGCGGCCGCCGGAGATGATGCAGCAGGAGGGACACAGGGAGGCGCGCTGTGTGCCCTCCGTGTCCCTCCAAAAAGCGGCGGAGGGAAGGAGACTGCAGACTGACATGCGGACGCTCGTCCGCATGTCAGTCTGCTGTAAATCAGTGTCGCCCCCGCAGCCCCTCGCCCCCAATCCACCGCGAGGACTGCGGGGGCAGTAGTTACGCCACTGGTCCAATCTCATCTGATGATGGAAGCTAAGCAGTGTTGTGCCTGGTTTGTTTTTGGATTTCAAGTCCTGCCTTCTGGTTTGGCCACGGCACCTCGGATATTCACCAAGGTCATGGCCGTGATGACGACCCTTCACCATCAGAGAATCAGGATCCTGCCAAATCTGGACGACTTGCTGATCCTGGTGAACTCCCAAGAGGTTCTCCACAGTTATCTGGAACTGGCGGTCCAATTCCTAAAAGTCCACGGGTGGCTCATCAACTGAAAAAAGTCCTCGCTGGTCCCTGCTCGGAACATTGTGCACCTAGGGGCACTGCTGGACACACACAGCCAACAATTGTTTCTGTCTCCAGAGAAAGTCCTGAAAATTCAGGACAGTATCGTCCTCTCTCGCCCAAGAGTGTTGATACACACAGCGATGCAAGTACTAGACCTCATGGTGTCGGCTTTCGATATGGTAGAGTACGCTCAATTTCATTACCGCCCTCTGCAGAGGTTAATCCTCTCCAAGTGGGACGGCCTGCCTCATCGGATGATGTCTCAAATGATCTCCTTGACTCCGGAGGTTCGTCTGACACTGAGCTGGTGGCTACAGGACCAACAGTTGAGCAGGGGCCATCCCTTCTGGATCTCCAACTGTGTCCTCCTGACAATGGATGCCTGTCTTTTGGGCTGGGCCATGGTGTTGGAGCAACACTTTCTCCAGGGTCGGTGGACCAGGGAGGAATCTCTCCTCCTGATATACATTCTGGAATTGCAGGCAGTGTTCAATTAATTGACACTGGCCCTGCCTCTAGTACAGAACAGGCCTGTTCAAGTACAATCTGACAACGCCACCACGGTAGTGTACACAAATCATCAAGGCGGCACTCGAAACTGCATGGCAAAGCTGGAAGTATCAAAAATCCTCCGTTGGGTAGAAAGTCATCTGACAGCAATATCGGCAGTGTTCATTCCAGGAGTACTCAACTAGGAAGCGGATTTCCTCAGTCGTCAGGACGTTCACGCTGGAGAGTGGAGAGGCCGCAGCAGAAATGTCTGCACTGGTGTCAGTAGGTGACTGAGGCAGGGATGACTGGGAGATAGTGGGTGACTGAAGCATGTATGAGTGGGAGATAGTGGGTGACTGAGGCCGGGGTGACTGGGAGATAGTGGGTGACAGGGAGATAGTGGGTTACTGAGGGAGGGGTGATAGGAAGGGGTTGGGTAAGTATGGGAAGAAAGTGGGTGACAGGTATAATAAATGACTAAGGCAGGGGTGATAGGGAGATAGTGGATGACTGTGGCAGGGGTGACAGGGACAGTAAGAGACTGAGGCAGGGGTGACAGGGATAGTGGCTGACTGAGGCAGGGGTGACTGGGAGATAGTGGGTGACTGAGGCAGGGTTGACAGGGATAGTGGGTGACTGAAGCAGGGGTGATAGGGTGACAGTGGGTGACTAAAGCAGGGGTGACTGGTATAGTGGGTGACTGAGGCAGGGATCGCAGATATAGTGGTTGACTGAGGCAGCGGTGACTGGGAGATAGTGGGTAACTGAGGCAGGGGTGACAGGGAAAATGTGTGACTCAGGCAGGGGTGATAGGGAGATAGTGGGCTGCATATCTCTGCCTCACTGCAGCAGCACATTCCTGCTTCAATGACAGCAGCACATCCCTACCTCACTTATAGCAGCACATCCCTGCCTCGCTGACAGCAGCACATCCCTGCCTCGCTGACAGCAGCACATCCCTGCCTCGCTGACAGCAGCACATCCCTGCTTCACTGACAGCAGCACATCCCTGCTTCGCTGACAGCAGCACATCCCTGCTTCGCTGACAGCAGCACATCCCTGCCTCGCTGACAGCAGCACATCCCTGTCTCGCTGACAGCAGCACAGCACTGCTTCGCTGACAGCAGCACATCACTGCTTCACTACCAGCAGCACATCCCTGCCTCACTGGCAGCAGCACATCCCTGCCTTACTGACAGCTGTATATAGGGCCTAATTCAGACCTGATCCCTGCTGTGCATATTCACACAACAGGAGATCAGGTCTGAAGTGCGTGTGTGCTGGTGCCGCAGTGCACCGGCACATGCCAGAGATGCGATCAGCATCTCTGCCCAGTGAGCGCCTCTGCCTGATTGACAGGCAGAGGCGGTCACTGGGCAGGAGGAGTCGGGCCAGCGGCGTTGTGCCGCCATTTTGGGGGCACAGTCAGGACAACGCAGACATGACCGGACCGTATGGGGGCGGGCCGTGACGGCTGCGTGACATTTATGGCATTTATGTGCAGTCTAGTTTGCACAGTTGATAGAGTGTTGATCTTGCACTATCAATGTAAGCCTCACATAGGTTTGATACACATGTAAGTTTGTTTTTATTTTACTACATTGTGGTTTGTGGCTCTATACCATGTAATGCATGTCTTTTAACAGTAGTCAAGTCTTCCAATGTGCTTGTTAGTGAAACCCAATAGATAGCTTTATTTTATTTTGTTTCTTCAAATATTGAATGCATATGTCTTATAACTTTTTTTTTTTCAATATACAGGTTGAGTATCTGTATATACATTTTTATTATAAGATTTTCAATGACACAAGTACATCCAAGTTGCAGATTATGGATTGTGAAGGACAAATCAACCATATAAACAATTTAAGCAATTTAAATTGCATGCAGGTAGTAGAATATCAAACTCCTTGGATGAGAGTTGGTCGTAATAAACAAGGATAGAAAAGAATAAAGTAGAAAATAAGATTTTAAACCTACCGGTAAATCTTTTTCTCGTAGTCCGTAGAGGATGCTGGGGACTCCGTAAGGACCATGGGGATAGACGGGCTCCACAGGAGACATGGGCACTTTAAGAAAGACTTTAGTTCTGGGTGTGCACTGGCTCCTCCCTCTATGCCACAGTTAGAGAAACTGTGCCCAGAGGAGACGGACAGTATGAGGAAAGGATTTTGTTAATCCAGGGCAAGATTCATACCAGCCACACCAATCACACCGTATAACTTGTGATAAACTACCCAGTTATCAGTATGAAAAAACAACATAGCATCAGTGCAGGACCGATGCAACTATAACATAACCCTTATTGAAGCAATAACTATATACAAGTATTGCAGAAGTAGTCCGCACTTGGGACGGGCGCCCAGCATCCTCTACGGACTACGAGAAAAAGATTTACCAGTAGGTTTAAAATCTTATTTTCTCTAACGTCCTAGAGGATGCTGGGGACTCCGTAAGGACCATGGGGATTATACCAATGCTCCAAAACGGGCGGGAGAGTGCGGATGACCCTGCAGCACCGATTGAGCAAACATGAGTTCCTCCTCAGCCAGGGTATCAAACTTATAGTATTTTGCAAAGGTGTGTGAACCCGACCAAGTAGCAGCTTGACACAGCTGTAGTGCCGAGACCCCTCGGGCAGCCGCCCAAGAAGAGCCCACTTTCCTCGTGGAATGGGCCTTGACCGATTTCAGTAACTGCAATCCAGCCATAGAATGCGCTTGCTGAATCGTGTTACAAATCCGGCGAGCAATAGCCTGCTTTGAAGCAGGGGCACCAATCTTGTTGGTTGCATACAGGACAAACAGCGCTTCAGTTTTCCTGACTCTAGCCGTCCTGGCCACGTAAATTTTCAAAGCCCTAACCACATCAAGTAACTCGGAATCCTCCAAGTCACGCGTAGCCACAGGCACCACAATAGGTTGGTTCATATGAAAAGATGAGACCACTTTTGGTAGGAATTGAGGACGGGTCTGCAATTCCGCTCTATCCACATGGAATACCAAATATGGGCTTTTATGTGACAAAGCCGCTAATTCCGACACTCGCCTAGCCGAAGCCAAGGCTAATAACATGACCACCTTCCATATGAGATATTTTAACTCCACTGTTTTAAGTGGTTCAAACCAGTGTAATTTTAGAAAACTTAACACCACGTTAAGGTCCCAAGGTGCCACCGGAGGCACAAAAGGAGGCTGAATATGCAGCACTCCTTTTACAAAAGTCTGAACTTCTGGAAGAGAAGCCAATTCTTTTTGAAAGAAAATGGATAAGGCCGAAATCTGGACCTTAATAGAGCCTAATTTTAGGCCCAAATTCACTCCAGTTTGTAGGAAGTGAAGGAAACTGCCCAGATGGAATTCTTCCGTAGGAGCATTCCTGGCCTCACACCAAGAAACATAATTTCGCCATATACGGTGTAATGTTTTAACGTTACATCCTTCCTAGCCTTTATCAGCGTAGGGATGACCTCAACCGGAATGCTAGGATCCGGCATTCAACCGCCATGCCGTCAAACGCAGCCGCGGTAAGTCTTGGAACAGACAGGGCCCCTGATGCAACAGGTCCTGTCTTAGAGGGAGAGGCCACAGATCTTCTGTGAGCATTTCCTGCAGATCCGGATACCAGGTCCTCCGTGGCCAATCTGGAACAATGAGGATTGTTCTCACTCCTCTTTGTCTTATTATCCTCAACACCTTGGGTATGAGAGGAAGAGGAGGAAATACATAGACCGACCGGAACACCCACGGTGTCACTAGGGCGTCTACAGCTACTGCCTGAGGGTCTCTTGACCTTGCGCAATACCTCTGTAGCTTTTTGTTGAGCCGGGACGGCATCATGTCTATCTGTGGCAGTTCCCACCGACTTGTAATCTGTGCAAAGACTTCCTGATGAAGTCCCCACTCTCCCGGATGTAGGTCGTGTCTGCTGAGGATGTCTGCTTCCCAGTTGTCCACTCCCGGAATGAACACTGCTGACAGTGCGCTTGCGTGATTCTCCACCCAGCGAAGAATTCTGGTGGCTTGTGCCATCGCCACTCTGCTTCTTGTGCCGCCTTGGCGGTTTACATGAGCCACTGCGGTGACGTTGTCTGACTGGATCAGAACCGGTTGGTCGCAAAGTAAGGTCTCCGCTTGACGTAGGGCATTGTATATGGCCCTTAGTTCCAGGATGTTGATGTGAAGACAAGTCTCTTGACTTGACCAAAGACCTTGGAAATTTCTTCCCTGTGTGACTGCTCCCCAAACTTGGAGGCTTGCGTCTGTGGTCACTAGAGATGAGCGGGTTCGGTTTCTCTGAATCCGAACCCGCACGAACTTCATGTTTTTTTTCACGGGTCCGAGCGACTCGGATCTTCCCGCCTTGCTCGGTTAACCCGAGCGCGCCCGAACGTCATCATGACGCTGTCGGATTCTCGCGAGACTCGGATTCTATATAAGGAGCCGCGCGTCGCCGCCATTTTCACACGTGCATTGAGATTGATAGGGAGAGGACGTGGCTGGCGTCCTCTCCATTTAGATTAGGAGAGAGAGAGAGAGATTGACCTGAGGCTGATACTGTAGAAGAGAGTGCAGAGTTTAGTGACTGACCACAGTGACCACCAGCAGTGCAGTTGTTTTATTTAATATATCCGTTCTCTGCCTGAAAAAAACGGTACACACAGTGACTCAGTCACATACCATATCTGTGTGCACTGCTCAGCCCAGTGTGCTGCATGCCTGCATCATCTATGTATATATTATATATCTGACTGTGCTCAGCTCACACAGCTTATAATTGTGGGGGAGACTGGGGAGCACTGCAGTGCCAGTTATAGGTTATAGCAGGAGCCAGGAGTACAAGACAGTCACATACCATATCTGTGTGCACTGCTCAGCCCAGTGTGCTGCATCATCTATGTATATATTATATATCTGACTGTGCTCAGCTCACACAGCTTATAATTGTGGGGGAGACTGGGGAGCACTGCAGTGCCAGTTATAGGTTATAGCAGGAGCCAGGAGTACATATTATATTAAAATTAAACAGTGCACACTTTTGCTGCAGGATTGCCACTGCCAGTGTGACTGACCAGTGACCTGACCACACTGACCACCAGTATAGTTAGTAGTATACTATATTGTGATTGCCTGAAAAAGTTAAACACTCGTCGTGTGACTTCACTTGTGTGGTGTTTTTTTTTTTATTCTATAAAAAACTCATTCTGCTGACAGACAGTGTCCAGCAGGTCCGTCATTATATAATATATATACCTGTCCGGCTGCAATAGTGATATATATATATTTTTTATATCATTATTTATCATCCAGTCGCAGCAGACACAGTACGGTAGTTCACGGCTGTAGCTACCTCTGTGTCGGCACTCGGCAGTACATCCATAATTGTATACCACCTACCCGTGGTTTTTTTTTCTTTCTTCTTTATACATACATACTACTACATCTCTTTATCAACCAGTCTATATTAGCAGCAGACACAGTACAGTACGGTAGTTCACGGCTGTGGCTACCTCTGTGTCGGCACTCGGCAGTCCGTCCATAATTGTATACCACCTAACCGTGGTTTTTTTTTCTTTCTTCTTTATACATACATACTACGACATCTCTTTATCAACCAGTCTATATTAGCAGCAGACACAGTACAGTACGGTAGTTCACGGCTGTGGCTACCTCTGTGTCGGCACTCGGCAGTCCGTCCATAATTGTATACCACCTAACCGTGGTTTTTTTTTCTTTCTTCTTCATACATACATACTACGACATCTCTTTATCAACCAGTCTATATTAGCAGCAGACACAGTACAGTACGGTAGTTCACGGCTGTGGCTACCTCTGTGTCGGCACTCGGCAGTCCGTCCATAATTGTATACCACCTAACCGTGGTTTTTTTTTCTTTCTTCTTTATACATACATACTACGACATCTCTTTATCAACCAGTCTATATTAGCAGCAGACACAGTACAGTACGGTAGTTCACGGCTGTGGCTACCTCTGTGTCGGCACTCGGCAGTCCGTCCATAATTGTATACCACCTAACCGTGGTTTTTTTTTCTTTCTTCTTCATACATACATACTACGACATCTCTTTATCAACCAGTCTATATTAGCAGCAGACACAGTACAGTACGGTAGTTTACGGCTGTGGCTACCTCTGTGTCGGCACTCGGCAGTCCGTCCATAATTGTATACCACCTACCCGTGGTTTTTTTTTCTTTCTTCTTTATACATACATACTACGACATCTCTTTATCAACCAGTCTATATTAGCAGCAGACACAGTACAGTACGGTAGTTCACGGCTGTGGCTACCTCTGTGTCGGCACTCGGCAGTCCGTCCATAATTGTATACCACCTACCCGTGGTTTTTTTTTCTTTCTTCTTCATACATACATACTACGACATCTCTTTATCAACCAGTCTATATTAGCAGCAGACACAGTACAGTACGGTAGTTCACGGCTGTGGCTACCTCTGTGTCGGCACTCGGCAGTCCGTCCATAATTGTATACCACCTAACCGTGGTTTTTTTTTCTTTCTTCTTCATACATACATACTACGACATCTCTTTATCAACCAGTCTATATTAGCAGCAGACACAGTACGGTAGTTCACGGCTGTAGCTACCTCTGTGTCGGCACTCGGCAGTCCGTCCATAATTGTATACTAGTATCCATCCATCTCCATTGTTTACCTGAGGTGCCTTTTAGTTGTGCCTATTAAAATATGGAGAACCAAAATGTTGAGGTTCCAAAATTAGGGAAAGATCAAGATCCACTTCCACCTCGTGCTGAAGCTGCTGCCACTAGTCATGGCCGAGACGATGAAATGCCAGCAATGTCGTCTGCCAAGGCCGATGCCCAATGTCATAGTACAGAGCATGTCAAATCCAAAACACCAAATATCAGTAAAAAAAGGACTCCAAAACCTAAAATAAAATTGTCGGAGGAGAAGCGTAAACTTGCCAATATGCCATTTACCACACGGAGTGGCAAGGAACGGCTGAGGCCCTGGCCTATGTTCATGGCTAGTGGTTCAGCTTCACATGAGGATGGAGGCACTCAGCCTCTCGCTAGAAAAATGAAAAGACTCAAGCTGGCAAAAGCAGTAGCACCGCTAAGAACTGTGCGTTCTTCGAAATCCCAAATCCACAAGGAGAGTCCAATTGTGTCGGTTGCGATGCCTGACCTTCCCAACACTGGACGTGAAGAGCATGCGCCTTCCACCATTTGCACGCCCCCTGCAAGTGCTGGAAGGAGCACCCGCAGTCCAGTTCCTGATAGTCAGATTGAAGATGTCAGTGTTGAAGTACACCAGGATGAGGAGGATATGGGTGTTGCTGGCGCTGGGGAGGAAATTGACCAGGAGGATTCTGATGGTGAGGTGGTTTGTTTAAGTCAGGCACCCGGGGAGACACCTGTTGTCCGTGGGAGGAATATGGCCGTTGACATGCCTGGTGAAAATACCAAAAAAATCAGCTCTTCGGTGTGGAACTATTTCAACAGAAATGCGGACAACAGGTGTCAAGCCGTGTGTTCCCTTTGTCAAGCTGTAATAAGTAGGGGTAAGGATGTTAACCACCTCGGAACATCCTCCCTTATACGTCACCTGCAGCGCATTCATAATAAGTCAGTGACAAGTTCAAAAACTTTGGGTGACAGCGGAAGCAGTCCACTGACCAGTAAATCCCTTCCTCTTGTAACCAAGCTCACGCAAACCACCCCACCAACTCCCTCAGTGTCAATTTCCTCCTTCCCCAGGAATGCCAATAGTCCTGCAGGCCATGTCACTGGCAATTCTGACGAGTCCTCTCCTGCCTGGGATTCCTCCGATGCATCCTTGCGTGTAACGCCTACTGCTGCTGGCGCTGCTGTTGTTGCCGCTGGGAGTCGATGGTCATCCCAGAGGGGAAGTCGTAAGCCCACTTGTACTACTTCCAGTAAGCAATTGACTGTTCAACAGTCCTTTGCGAGGAAGATGAAATATCACAGCAGTCATCCTACTGCAAAGCGGATAACTGAGGCCTTGACAACTATGTTGGTGTTAGACGTGCGTCCGGTATCCGCCGTTAGTTCACAGGGAACTAGACAATTTATTGAGGCAGTGTGCCCCCGTTACCAAATACCATCTAGGTTCCACTTCTCTAGGCAGGTGATACCGAGAATGTACACGGACGTCAGAAAAAGACTCACCAGTGTCCTAAAAAATGCAGTTGTACCCAATGTCCACTTAACCACGGACATGTGGACAAGTGGAGCAGGGCAGGGTCAGGACTATATGACTGTGACAGCCCACTGGGTAGATGTATGGACTCCCGCCGCAAGAACAGCAGCGGCGGCACCAGTAGCAGCATCTCGCAAACGCCAACTCTTTCCTAGGCAGGCTACGCTTTGTATCACCGCTTTCCAGAATACGCACACAGCTGAAAACCTCTTACGGCAACTGAGGAAGATCATCGCGGAATGGCTTACCCCAATTGGACTCTCCTGTGGATTTGTGGCATCGGACAACGCCAGCAATATTGTGTGTGCATTAAATATGGGCAAATTCCAGCACGTCCCATGTTTTGCACATACCTTGAATTTGGTGGTGCAGAATTATTTAAAAAACGACAGGGGCGTGCAAGAGATGCTGTCGGTGGCCAGAAAAATTGCGGGACACTTTCGGCGTACAGGCACCACGTACAGAAGACTGGAGCACCACCAAAAACTACTGAACCTGCCCTGCCATCATCTGAAGCAAGAAGTGGTAATGAGGTGGAATTCAACCCTCTATATGCTTCAGAGGTTGGAGGAGCAGCAAAAGGCCATTCAAGCCTATACAATTGAGCACGATATAGGAGGTGGAATGCACCTGTCTCAAGCGCAGTGGAGAATGATTTCAACGTTGTGCAAGGTTCTGCTGCCCTTTGAACTTGCCACACGTGAAGTCAGTTCAGACACTGCCAGCCTGAGTCAGGTCATTCCCCTCATCAGGCTTTTGCAGAAGAAGCTGGAGACATTGAAGGAGGAGCTAACACGGAGCGATTCCGCTAGGCATGTGGGACTTGTGGATGGAGCCCTTAATTCGCTTAACAAGGATTCACGGGTGGTCAATCTGTTGAAATCAGAGCACTACATTTTGGCCACCGTGCTCGATCCTAGATTTAAAGCCTACCTTGGATCTCTCTTTCCGGCAGACACAAGTCTGCTGGGGTTGAAAGACCTGCTGGTGAGAAAATTGTCAAGTCAAGCGGAACGCGACCTGTCAACATCTCCTCCTTCACATTCTCCCGCAACTGGGGGTGCGAGGAAAAGGCTCAGAATTCCGAGCCCACCCGCTGGCGGTGATGCAGGGCAGTCTGGAGCGACTGCTGATGCTGACATCTGGTCCGGACTGAAGGACCTGACAACGATTACGGACATGTCGTCTACTGTCACTGCATATGATTCTCTCACCATTGAAAGAATGGTGGAGGATTATATGAGTGACCGCATCCAAGTAGGCACGTCACACAGTCCATACTTATACTGGCAGGAAAAAGAGGCAATTTGGAGGCCCTTGCACAAACTGGCTTTATTCTACCTAAGTTGCCCTCCCACAAGTGTGTACTCCGAAAGAGTGTTTAGTGCCGCCGCTCACCTTGTCAGCAATCGGCGTACGAGGTTACATCCAGAAAATGTGGAGAAGATGATGTTCATTAAAATGAATTATAATCAATTCCTCCGCGGAGACATTGACCAGCAGCAATTGCCTCCACAAAGTACACAGGGAGCTGAGATGGTGGATTCCAGTGGGGACGAATTGATAATCTGTGAGGAGGGGGATGTACACGGTGATATATCGGAGGGTGATGATGAGGTGGACATCTTGCCTCTGTAGAGCCAGTTTGTGCAAGGAGAGATTAATTGCTTCTTTTTTGGGGGGGGGGTCCAAACCAACCCGTCATATCAGTCACAGTCGTGTGGCAGACCCTGTCACTGAAATGATGGGTTGGTTAAAGTGTGCATGTCCTGTTTTGTTTATACAACATAAGGGTGGGTGGGAGGGCCCAAGGACAATTCCATCTTGCACCTCTTTTTTCTTTTATTTTTCTTTGCGTCATGTGCTGTTTGGGGAGGGTTTTTTGGAAGGGACATCCTGCGTGACACTGCAGTGCCACTCCTAAATGGGCCCGGTGTTTGTGTCGGCCACTAGGGTCGCTAATCTTACTCACACAGTCAGCTACCTCATTGCGCCTCTTTTTTTCTTTGCGTCATGTGCTGATTGGGGAGGGTTTTTTGGAAGGGACATCCTGCGTGACACTGCAGTGCCACTCCTAAATGGGCCCGGTGTTTGTGTCGGCCACTAGGGTCGCTAATCTTACTCACACAGTCAGCTACCTCATTGCGCCTCTTTTTTTCTTTGCGTCATGTGCTGATTGGGGAGGGTTTTTTGGAAGGGACATCCTGCGTGACACTGCAGTGCCACTCCTAAATGGGCCCGGTGTTTGTGTCGGCCACTAGGGTCGCTAATCTTACTCACACAGTCAGCTACCTCATTGCGCCTCTTTTTTTCTTTGCGTCATGTGCTGATTGGGGAGGGTTTTTTGGAAGGGACATCCTGCGTGACACTGCAGTGCCACTCCTAAATGGGCCCGGTGTTTGTGTCGGCCACTAGGGTCGCTAATCTTACTCACACAGTCAGCTACCTCATTGCGCCTCTTTTTTTCTTTGCGTCATGTGCTGATTGGGGAGGGTTTTTTGGAAGGGACATCCTGCGTGACACTGCAGTGCCACTCCTAAATGGGCCCGGTGTTTGTGTCGGCCACTAGGGTCGCTAATCTTACTCACACAGTCAGCTACCTCATTGCGCCTCTTTTTTTCTTTGCGTCATGTGCTGATTGGGGAGGGTTTTTTGGAAGGGACATCCTGCGTGACACTGCAGTGCCACTCCTAAATGGGCCCGGTGTTTGTGTCGGCCACTAGGGTCGCTAATCTTACTCACACAGTCAGCTACCTCATTGCGCCTCTTTTTTTCTTTGCGTCATGTGCTGATTGGGGAGGGTTTTTTGGAAGGGACATCCTGCGTGACACTGCAGTGCCACTCCTAAATGGGCCCGGTGTTTGTGTCGGCCACTAGGGTCGCTTATCTTACTCACACAGTCAGCTACCTCATTGCGCCTCTTTTTTTCTTTGCGTCATGTGCTGATTGGGGAGGGTTTTTTGGAAGGGACATCCTGCGTGACACTGCAGTGCCACTCCTAGATGGGCCAGGTGTTTGTGTCGGCCACTAGTGTCGCTTAGCTTAGTCATCCAGCGACCTTGGTGCAAATTTTAGGACTAAAAATAATATTGTGAGGTGTGAGGTATTCAGAATAGACTGAAAATGAGTGGAAATTATGGTTTTTGAGGTTAATAATAATATGCGATCAAAATGACCCCCAAATTCTATGATTTAAGCTGTTTTTTAGTGTTTTTTTTAAAAAACACCCGAATCCAAAACACACCCGAATCCGACAAAAAAAATTCGGTGAGGTTTTGCCAAAACGCGGTCGAACCCAAAACACGGCCGCGGAACCGAACCCAAAACCAAAACACAAAACCCGAAAAATTTCAGGCGCTCATCTCTAGTGGTCACCAGGATCCAGCCCTGAATGCTGAATCTGCGTCCCTCGAGAAGGTGAGCACTCTGCAGCCACCACAAGAGTGATACCCTGACCCTGGGGGACAGGGTGATCAACCAATGCATCTGTAAATGTGACCCGGACCACTTGTCCAGTAGGTCCCATTGGAAAGTCCTCGCATGGAACCTGCCGAATGGAATGGCCTCGTATGATGCCACCATCTTTCCCAGGACTCGAGTGCAGTGATGGACTGACACCTGTTTTGGTTTCAATAGGTTCCTGACAAGAGTCATGAGTTCCTGGGCCTTTTCTATCAGGAGATAAACCCTCTTCTGGTCTGTGTCCAGAATCATGCCCAAGAAAGACAGACGAGTAGTAGGAATCAACTGCGACTTCGGGATATTGAAAATCCAGCCGTGTTGCTGTAACACTTTCAGTGAAAGTGATACGCTGTTCAGCAACTGCTCTCTTGATCTCGCTTTTATGAGATCGCCCAAGTACGGGATAATTGTGACACCTTGCTTGCACAGGAGCACCATCATTTCCGCCATTACCTTGGTGAAAATTCTCAGGGCCATGGAGAGACCAAACAGCAACGTCTGAAATTGGCAATGACAGTCCTGTACCGCAAATCTGAGTTACGCCTGATGAGGTGGATAAATGGGGACATGAAGGTATGCATCCTGTACACAAATGCGGACAACAGGTGTCAAGCCGTGTGTTGCCTTTGTCAAGCTGTAATAAGTAGGGATAAGGACGTTAACCACCTCGGAACATCCTCCCTTATACGTCACCTGCAGCGCATTCATCATAAGTCAGTGACAAGTTCAAAAACTTTGGATGACAGCGGAAGCAGTCCACTAACCACTAAATCCCTTCCTCTTGTAACCAAGCTCCTGCAAACCACACCACCAACTCCCCCAGTGTCAATTTCCTCCTTAGACAGGAGAGCCAATAGTCCTGCAGGCCATGTTACTGGCAAGTCTGACGAGTCCTCTCCTGCCTGGGATTCCTCCGATGCATCCTTGAGTGTAACGCCTACTGCTGCTGGCGCTGCTGTTGTTGCTGCTGGGAGTCGATCGTCATCCCAGAGGGGAAGTCGGAAGACCACTTGTACTTCTTCCAGTAAGCAATTGACTGTCCAACAGTCCTTTGCGAGGAAGATGAAAGATCACAGCAGTCATCCTGCTGCAAAGCGGATAACTCAGGTCTGGGTGGTGAGAAACGTGGTTCCGGTATCCATCGTTAATTTAGAGGCAACTAGAGACTTGATTGAGGTACTTTGTCCCCGGTACCAAATACCCTCTAGGTTCCATTTCTCTAGGCAGGCGATACCGAAAATGTACACAGACCTCAGAAAAAGAGTCACCAGTGTCCTAAAAAATGCAGTTGTACCCAATGTCCACTTGTCTGTGGTTAAGTGGAGCAGGGCAGACTCAGGACTATATGACTGTGACAGCCCACTGGGTAGATGTATTGCCTCCCGCAGCAAGAACAGCAGCGGCGGCACCAGTAGCAGCATCTCGCAATTGCCAACTCGTTCCTAGGCAGGCTACGCTTTGTATCACCGCTTTCCATAAGAGGCACACAGCTGACAACCTCTTACGGAAACTGAGGAACATCATCGCAGAATGGCTTACCCCAATTGAACTCTCCTGGGGATTTGTGACATCGGACAACGCCACCAATATTGTGCGTGCATTACATCTGGGCAAATTCCAGCACGTCCCATGTTTTGCACATACATTGAACTTGGTGGTGCAGAATTATTTAAAAAACGACAGGGGCGTGCAAGAGATGTTGTCGGTGGCCCGAAGAATTGCGGGCCACTTTCTGCCTTCAGCCACCGCATGCCGAAGACTGGAGCACCACCAAACATTCCTGAACCTGCCCTGCCATCATCTGAAGCAAGAGGTGGTAACGAGGTGGAATTCAACCCTCTATATGCTTCAGAGGATGGAGGAGCAGCCTATACATCTGCCCACGATATAGGCAAAGGAGGGGGAATGCACCTGACTCAAGCGCAGTGGAGAATGATTTCAACGTTGTGCAAGGTTCTGCAACCCTTTGAACTTTCCACACGTGAAGTCAGTTCAGACACTGCCAGCCTGAGTCAGGTCATTCCCCTCATCAGGCTTTTGCAGAAGAAGCTGGAGACATTGAAGGAGGAGCTAAAACAGAGCGATTCAACTAGGCATGTGGGACTTGTGGATGGAGCCCTTAATTTGCTTAACCAGGATTCAATCTGTTGAAATCAGAGGACTACATTTTGGCCGCCGTGCTCGATCCTAGATTTAAAACCTACATTGTATCTCTCTTTCCGGCAGACACAAGTCTGCAGAGGTTCAAAGACCTGCTGGTGAGAAAATTGTCAAGTCAAGCGGAACGTGACCCGTCAACAGCTCCTCCTTCACATTCTCCCGCAACTGGGGGTGCGAGGAAAAGGCTAAGAATTCCGAGCCCACCCGCTGGCGGTGATGCAGGGCAGTCTGGAGTGAGTGCTGACATCTGGTCCAGACTGAAGGACCTGGCAACGATTACTGACATGTCGTCTACTGTCACTGCATATGATTCTGTCACCTTTGAAAGAATGGTGGAGAAAAAGAGGCAATTTGGAGGCCCTTGCACAAACTGGCTTTATTCTACCTAAGTTGCCCTCCCTCCAGTGTGTACTCCGAAAGAGTGTTTAGTGCGGCCGCTCACCTTGTCAGCAATCGGCGTACGAGGTTACTTCCAGAAAATGTGGAGAAGATGATGATCATCAAAATTAATTATAATCAATTCCTCCGTGGAGACATTCACCAGCAATTGCCTCCAGAAAGTACACAGGGATCTGAGATGGTGGATTCCAGTGGGGACGAATTAATAATCTGTGAGGAGGGGGATGTACACAGTGAAAGGGGTGAGGAATCGGAGGATGATGAGGTGGACATCTTGCCTCTGTAGAGCCAGTTTGTGCAAGGAGAGATTGATTGATTCTTTTTTGGTGGGGGCCCAAACCAACCAGTCATTTCAGTCAGTCGTGTGGCAGACCCTGTCGCTGAAATGATGGGTTCGTCAATGTTTTTCTTTTCAATCTAAACCCCTGCAGTTTTCTGTAAGCATCTGCTTCGCTATGATGATCAACAAGTCACAAGGGAAAACACTCAGGGCTGGAGGCGTAGATCTTAGGACCAGCTGCTACAAGCATGGCAGAGGTGTCACTATCACTGGTGACACCCAGAGAGGCGGCGAGGGAGATTGTAATGCAGTGCGCGCAGATAAGCAGCGCAATGGTAAAAAGGAGGCATGGTCTCATAGGTAGGGGCGTGGCCTGAATCACCATTTTGTTGCTGCGGGTATCCCGGGGGTTGGGGGCTGTACCCGGGGACTAGTGTGTGAGTGGTGCTGGCTCCTGCACAGTGACAGAAACTGGGTGTTGCACGTAATGTCACAGTGAAACACCCATATTCTGTCACTGAAGAAGAGCCGGCACTTTGGTGTCACCCCACTTGGCGGGTGACACTCGGGTGTGTGCCGCAACCCCGTTGTGATGCCACTGACCCATGGGAAGCTTTACGTGGCTTACCCATGTGTTAGTAGCCCCAAGCATCTTTTGTGTTAGTCCCTGAAGAAAAACTTCAAATATTGTTTACAATTTTGTAATCAATGGCCTAATTCAGTAAGGATTGCAAATTCTGCTAAGTAACAGAATTTGCAATCCTTTGGTTCGCATGCTGGGGCCACCCATCACAGGGCATGGCCACCCAGCATGCCGCCTCCCTTCTTGACCACGCTGAAATTGCAGTCTCAGTGCAGTTCAGCGTGATCATAAAAAATGGGTTAGCCTCCTGTTGGTGCAGACTGTACGTGTGCGCAGGAAGCCGCCACCATTTTTGTGATCGCAACGGCTGCATGTGATGTCATGCAGCCGCTCTGACCATGCCTCCTGTTTCTCCGTTGAAGCCCTGCCCCCGCACCGCTCCATCTCCGACTTTGAAATGGAGTGTTGCTGACCCCCCCCCGCACCGATTGACAGTCACAGAAAATGCAGGCGCATGCGTATGCTCTTAGCAATTTTTGCAGTTGGATTGCTTATTGTGATTGCAATCCAACCTGAATCAGGCTCTATTACCTATCACAATGCACTGCAGGTAGTACAAAATGGGGTTAATATTAGAGATGAGCGCCGGAAATTTTTCGGGTTTTGTGTTTTGGTTTTGGGTTCGGTTCCGCGGCCGTGTTTTGGGTTCGACCGCGTTTTGGCAAAACCTCACCGAATTTTTTTTGTCGGATTCGGGTGTGTTTTGGATTCGGGTGTTTTTTTCAAAAAACCCTAAAAAACAGCTTAAATCATAGAATTTGGGGGTAATTTTGATCCCAAAGTATTATTAACCTCAAAAAACATAATTTACACTCATTTTCAGCCTATTCTGAACACATCACACCTCACAATATTATTTTTAGTCCTAAAATTTGCACCGAGGTCGCTGTGTGAGTAAGATAAGCGACCCTAGTGGCCGACACAAACACCGGGCCCATCTAGGAGTGGCACTGCAGTGTCACGCAGGATGTCCCTTCCAAAAAACCCTCCCCAAACAGCACATGACGCAAAGAAAAAAAGAGGCGCAATGAGGTAGCTGTGTGAGTAAGATTAGCGACCCTAGTGGCCGACACAAACACCGGGCCCATCTAGGAGTGGCACTGCAGTGTCACGCAGGATGTCCCTTCCAAAAAACCCTCCCCAAACAGCACATGACGCAAAGAAAAAAAGAGGCGCAATGAGGTAGCTGACTGTGTGAGAAAGATAAGCGACCCTAGTGGCCGACACAAACACCGGGCCCATCTAGGAGTGGCACTGCAGTGTCACGCAGGATGTCCCTTCCAAAAAACCCTCCCCAAACAGCACATGACGCAAAGAAAAAAAGAGGCGCAATGAGGTAGCTGACTGTGTGAGAAAGATAAGCGACCCTAGTGGCCGACACAAACACCGGGCCCATCTAGGAGTGGCACTGCAGTGTCACGCAGGATGTCCCTTCCAAAAAACCCTCCCCAAACAGCACATGACGCAAAGAAAAAAAGAGGCGCAATGAGGTAGCTGTGTGAGAAAGATAAGCGACCCTAGTGGCCGACACAAACACCGGGCCCATCTAGGAGTGGCACTGCAGTGTCACGCAGGATGTCCCTTCCAAAAAACCCTCCCCAAACAGCACATGACGCAAAGAAAAAAAGAGGCGCAATGAGGTAGCTGTGTGAGTAAGATTAGCGACCCTAGTGGCCGACACAAACACCGGGCCCATCTAGGAGTGGCACTGCAGTGTCACGCAGGATGGCCCTTCCAAAAAACCATCCCCAAACAGCACATGACGCAAAGAAAAAAAGAGGCGCAATGAGGTAGCTGACTGTGTGAGTAAGATTAGCGACCCTAGTGGCCGACACAAACACCGGGCACATCTAGGAGTGGCACTGCAGTGTCGCGCAGGATGTCCCTTCCAAAAAACCCTCCCCAAACAGCACATGACGCAAAGAAAAAAAGAGGCGCAATGAGGTAGCTGTGTGAGTAAGATTAGCGACCCTAGTGGCCGACACAAACACCGGGCCCATCTAGGAGTGGCACTGCAGTGTCACGCAGGATGTCCCTTCCAAAAAACCCTCCCCAATCAGCACATGATGCAAAGAAAAAGAAAAGAAAAAAGAGGTGCAAGATGGAATTATCCTTGGGCCCTCCCACCCACCCTTATGTTGTATAAACAAAACAGGACATGCACACTTTAACCAACCCATCATTTCAGTGACAGGGTCTGCCACACGACTGTGACTGATATGACGGGTTGGTTTGGACCCCCCCCAAAAAAGAAGCAATTTATCTCTCCTTGCACAAACTGGCTCTACAGAGGCAAGATGTCCACCTCATCTTCACCCTCCGATATATCACCGTGTACATCCCCCTCCTCACAGATTATCAATTTGTCCCCACTGGAATCCACCATCTCAGCACCCTGTGTACTTTGTGGAGGCAATTGCTGCTGGTCAATGTCTCCGCGGAGGAATTGATTATAATTCATTTTAATGAACATCATCTTCTCCACATTTTCTGGATGTAACCTCGTACGCCGATTGCTGACAAGGTGAGCGGCGGCACTAAACACTCTTTCGGAGTACACACTTGTGGGAGGGCAACTTAGGTAGAATAAAGCCAGTTTGTGCAAGGGCCTCCAAATTGCCTCTTTTTCCTGCCAGTATAAGTACGGACTGTGTGACGTGCCTACTTGGATGCGGTCACTCATATAATCCTCCACCATTCTATCAATGTTGAGAGAATCATATGCAGTGACAGTAGACGACATGTCCGTAATCGTTGTCAGGTCCTTCAGTCCGGACCAGATGTCAGCATCAGCAGTCGCTCCAGACTGCCCTGCATCACCGCCAGCGGGTGGGCTCGGAATTCTGAGCCTTTTCCTCGCACCCCCAGTTGCGGGAGAATGTGAAGGAGGAGATGTTGACAGGTCGCGTTCCGCTTGACTTGACAATTTTGTCACCAGCAGGTCTTTCAACCCCAGCAGACCTGTGTCTGCCGGAAAGAGAGATCCAAGGTAGGCTTTAAATCTAGGATCGAGCACGGTGGCCAAAATGTAGTGCTCTGATTTCAACAGATTGACCACCCGTGAATCCTTGTTAAGCGAATTAAGGGCTGCATCCACAAGTCCCACATGCCTAGCGGAATCGCTCCGTGTTAGCTCCTTCTTCAATGCCTCCAGCTTCTTCTGCAAAAGCCTGATGAGGGGAATGACCTGACTCAGGCTGGCAGTGTCTGAACTGACTTCACGTGTGGCAAGTTCAAAGGGCATCAGAACCTTGCACAACGTTGAAATCATTCTCCACTGCACTTGAGACAGGTGCATTCCATCTCCTATATCGTGCTCAATTGTATAGGCTTGAATGGCCTTTTGCTGCTCCTCCAACCTCTGAAGCATATAGAGGGTTGAATTCCACCTCGTTACCACTTCTTGCTTCAGATGATGGCAGGGCAGGTTCAGTAGTTTTTGGTGGTGCTCCAGTCTTCTGTACGTGGTGCCTGTACGCCGAAAGTGTCCCGCAATTTTTCTGGCCACCGACAGCATCTCTTGCACGCCCCTGTCGTTTTTTAAAAAATTCTGCACCACCAAATTCAAGGTATGTGCAAAACATGGGACGTGCTGGAATTTGCCCATATTTAATGCACACACAATATTGCTGGCGTTGTCCGATGCCACAAATCCACAGGAGAGTCCAATTGGGGTAAGCCATTCCGCGATGATCTTCCTCAGTTGCCGTAAGAGGTTTTCAGCTGTGTGCGTATTCTGGAAAGCGGTGATACAAAGCGTAGCCTGCCTAGGAAAGAGTTGGCGTTTGCGAGATGCTGCTACTGGTGCCGCCGCTGCTGTTCTTGCGGCGGGAGTCCATACATCTACCCAGTGGGCTGTCACAGTCATATAGTCCTGACCCTGCCCTGCTCCACTTGTCCACATGTCCGTGGTTAAGTGGACATTGGGTACAACTGCATTTTTTAGGACACTGGTGAGTCTTTTTCTGACGTCCGTGTACATTCTCGGTATCGCCTGCCTAGAGAAGTGGAACCTAGATGGTATTTGGTAACGGGGGCACACTGCCTCAATAAATTGTCTAGTTCCCTGTGAACTAACGGCGGATACCGGACGCACGTCTAACACCAACATAGTTGTCAAGGACTAAGTTATCCGCTTTGCAGTAGGATGACTGCTGTGATATTTCATCTTCCTCGCAAAGGACTGTTGAACAGTCAATTGCTTACTGGAAGTAGTACAAGTGGGCTTACGACTTCCCCTCTGGGATGACCATCGACTCCCAGCGGCAACAACAGCAGCGCCAGCAGCAGTAGGCGTTACACGCAAGGATGCATCGGAGGAATCCCAGGCAGGAGAGGACTCGTCAGACTTGCCAGTGACATGGCCTGCAGGACTATTGGCATTCCTGGGGAAGGAGGAAATTGACACTGAGGGAGTTGGTGGGGTGGTTTGCGTGAGCTTGGTTACAAGAGGAAGGGATTTACTGGTCAGTGGACTGCTTCCGCTGTCACCCAAAGTTTTTGAACTTGTCACTGACTTATTATGAATGCGCTGCAGGTGACGTATAAGGGAGGATGTTCCGAGGTGGTTAACGTCCTTACCCCTACTTATTACAGCTTGACAAAGGGAACACACGGCTTGACACCTGTTGTCCGCATTTCTGGTGAAATACCTCCACACCGAAGAGCTGATTTTTTTGGTATTTTCACCTGGCATGTCAACGGCCATATTCCTCCCACGGACAACAGGTGTCTCCCCGGGTGCCTGACTTAAACAAACCACCTCACCATCAGAATCCTCCTGGTCAATTTCCTCCCCAGCGCCAGCAACACCCATATCCTCCTCATCCTGGTGTACTTCAACACTGACATCTTCAATCTGACTATCAGGAACTGGACTGCGGGTGCTCCTTCCAGCACTTGCAGGGGGCATGCAAATAGTGGAAGGCGCATGCTCTTCACGTCCAGTGTTGGGAAGGTCAGGCATCGCAAACGACACAATTGGACTCTCCTTGTGGATTTGGGATTTCAAAGAACGCACAGTTCTTTGCGGTGCTTTTGCCAGCTTGAGTCTTTTCAGTTTTCTAGCGAGAGGCTGAGTGCTTCCATCCTCATGTGAAGCTGAACCACTAGCCATGAACATAGGCCAGGGCCTCAGCCGTTCCTTGCCACTCCGTGTGGTAAATGGCATATTGGCAAGTTTACGCTTCTCCTCCGACAATTTTATTTTAGGTTTTGGAGTCCTTTTTTTTCTGATATTTGGTGTTTTGGATTTGACATGCTCTGTACTATGACATTGGGCATCGGCCTTGGCAGACGACGTTGCTGGCATTTCATCGTCTCGGCCATGACTAGTGGCAGCAGCTTCAGCACGAGGTGGAAGTGGATCTTGATCTTTCCCTAATTTTGGAACCTCAACTTTTTTGTTCTCCATATTTTATAGGCAGAACTAAAAGGCACCTCAGGTAAACAATGGAGATGGATGGATTGGATACTAGTATACAATTATGGACGGACTGCCACGGTTAGGTGGTATAAAAAAACCACGGTTAGGTGGTATATATTATAATAATAATACAATTATGGATGGACGGACTGCCTGCCGACTGCCGACACAGAGGTAGCCACAGCCGTGAAATACCGCACTGTACACTGGTTGATAAAGAGATAGTAGTATACTCGTAACAACTAGTATGACACTATGACGACGGTATAAAGAAAGAAAAAAAAACCACGGTTAGGTGGTATATATTATAATAATAATACAATTATGGATGGACGGACGGACTGCCGACTGCCGACACAGAGGTAGCCACAGCCGTGAACTACCGCACTGTACACTGGTTGATAAAGAGATAGTAGTATACTCGTAACAACTAGTATGACACTATGACGACGGTATAAAGAATGAAAAAAAAACCACGGTTAGGTGGTATATATTATAATAATAATACAATTATGGATGGATGGACTGCCTGCCGACTGCCGACACAGAGGTAGCCACAGCCGTGAACTACCGCACTGTACACTGGTTGATAAAGAGATAGTAGTATACTCGTAACAACTAGTATGACACTATGACGACGGTATAAAGAAAGAAAAAAAAATACCACGGTTAGGTGGTATATATTATAATAATAATACAATTATGGATGGACGGACTGCCTGCCGACTGCCGACACAGAGGTAGCCACAGCCGTGAACTACCGCACTGTACACTGGTTGATAAAGAGATAGTAGTATACTCGTAACAACTAGTATGACACTATGACGACGGTATAAAGAATGAAAAAAAAAACACGGTTAGGTGGTATATATTATAATAATAATACAATTATGGATGGACGGACTGCCTGCCGACTGCCGACACAGAGGTAGCCACAGCCGTGAACTACCGCACTGTACACTGGTTGATAAAGAGATAGTAGTATACTCGTAACAACTAGTATGACACTATGACGACGGTATAAAGAAAGAAAAAAAAATACCACAGTTAGGTGGTATATATTATAATAATAATACAATTATGGATGGACGGACTGCCTGCCGACTGCCGACACAGAGGTAGCCACAGCCGTGAACTACCGCACTGTACACTGGTTGATAAAGAGATAGTAGTATACTCGTAACAACTAGTATGACACTATGACGACGGTATAAAGAATGAAAAAAAAACCACGGTTAGGTGGTATATATTATAATAATAATACAATTATGGATGGACGGACTGCCTGCCGACTGCCGACACAGAGGTAGCCACAGCCGTGAACTACCGCACTGTACACTGGTTGATAAAGAGATAGTAGTATACTCGTAACAACTAGTATGACACTATGACGACGGTATAAAGAATGAAAAAAAAACCACGGTTAGGTGGTATATATTATAATAATAATACAATTATGGATGGACGGACTGCCTGCCGACTGCCGACACAGAGGTAGCCACAGCCGTGAACTACCGCACTGTACACTGGTTGATAAAGAGATAGTAGTATACTCGTAACAACTAGTATGACACTATGACGACGGTATAAAGAATGAAAAAAAAACCACGGTTAGGTGGTATATATTATAATAATAATACAATTATGGATGGACGGACTGCCTGCCGACTGCCGACACAGAGGTAGCCACAGCCGTGAACTACCGCACTGTACACTGGTTGATAAAGAGATAGTAGTATACTCGTAACAACTAGTATGACACTATGACGACGGTATAAAGAATGAAAAAAAAACCACGGTTAGGTGGTATATATTATAATAATAATACAATTATGGATGGACGGACTGCCTGCCGACTGCCGACACAGAGGTAGCCACAGCCGTGAACTACCGCACTGTACACTGGTTGATAAAGAGATAGTAGTATACTCGTAACAACTAGTATGACACTATGACGGTATAAAGAATGAAAAAAAAACCACGGTTAGGTGGTATATATTATAATAATAATACAATTATGGATGGACGGACTGCCTGCCGACTGCCGACACAGAGGTAGCCACAGCCGTGAACTACCGCACTGTACACTGGTTGATAAAGAGATAGTAGTATACTCGTAACAACTAGTATGACACTATGACGACGGTATAAAGAAAGAAAAAAAAATACCACGGTTAGGTGGTATATATTGTAATACAATTATGGATGGACGGACTGCCTGCCGAGTTCCGACTGCCGACACAGAGGTAGCCACAGCCGTGAACTACCGCACTGTACTGTGTCTGCTGCTAATATAGACTGGTTGATAAAGAGATAGTATACAATACATACAACAATATACTACTATACTGGTGGTCAGGCACTGGTCACCACTAGTCACACTGGCAGTGGCACTCCTGCAGCAAAAGTGTGCACTGTTTAATTTTAAATTAATATAATATTATGTACTCCTGGGGGCTCCTGCTATAACAACCTGCAGTGCTCCCCAGTCTCCCCCACAATTATTATAAGCTTTGCCTTTTATACATTGATGTGCAGCACACTGGGCTGAGCTGAGTGCACACAGACTGAGTCACACTGTGTGACTGGCTGCTGCTGTGTATCGTTTTTTTTCAGGCAGAGAACGGATATAGCAGAGAACGGATATATTATATTAAAATAAATAAAAGTTAACTAACAACAACTGCACTGGTCACTGTGGTAAACTCTGTCTGACTCTGCACAATCTCTCTCTCTCTTCTAATCTAATTTCTAATGGAGAGGACGCCAGCCACGTCCTCTCCCTATCAATCTCAATGCACGTGTGAAAATGGCGGCGACGCGCGGCTCCTTATATAGAATCCGAGTCTCGCGAGAATCCGACAGCGTCATGATGACGTTCGGGCGCGCTCGGGTTAACCGAGCAAGGCGGGAGGATCCGAGTCTGCTCGGACCCGTGAAAAAAACATGAAGTTCGTGCGGGTTCGGTTTCAGAGAAACCGAACCCGCTCATCTCTAGTTAATATAGGAGAAAACCCCCCAGAGCTGTGCTCCTTAACTGTCCCTGGTGGCTAGTGGAGCGGCTGCCCAGTAATCAGTGTCCACGCCAGTGCGCACACGGCCCGCCCCCTACAGCCATGCTGGATCACGGTATAGTGTGGGCACAGAAGCCCCTTACCTCCCTTTCATCAGCGGCCTCGTGATCCTGGAGGGCGGTGTGTGTGTGACTGACCTTAGGAAGAAACCGGAGCCTCCGCTGCAGTGACCCAGCAACCAGGGCACGGGAGTATACTGCGCCGCTGGGAGTGACGGAGCTGCAGTAAAGATGTCTATTAGACCTAGCCTGCTGCAGCCCTTGTACATTCTTATAAAAAAAGTTCTTCTTTTCTTGTCAAAATTAATAGCTAAGTATAGGCTGCCTGAGGCAGCCCCCTGTTAAGTGTCCTGCTACTGAAGGCACCAACTACAAACTGAGCTCCCTGTTCATGGAAGCGAGGTTATAGAGCAGGGGGCGCTGAGCATCTTGGGAACAGTCAAAAGCTTTGAGCCTGTTGGTGCCTCAGATCAAGATCCTACTCTACACCACAATGTGAATCCTTGTGGAGTCCAGTGTACCCCACAGAAGAAATGAATGTGTCACACCCATTGGCAGCAACATTAGAATAGCTGCTGATGGGCACAATTGAGAAAGGAAGGGGGGAAAACATTTGAATCCAGCACATATATGTAATTTGAATATGTAATTTGTACCTTCCTACTTTAAAATGTAATGGATGAACCTCACCCTGTGAGAACTATCTTCATGATCAAGAGATCTCATATGCAAGATAAGTATGTGTTGGCAGAGGCGCTCACTGGGCAGAGATGCTGATCGCATCTCTGGCATGTGCCGGTGCACTGCGGCACCAGCACACACACACACACACTTCAGACCTGATCTCCTGTTGTGTGAATATGCACAGCAGAGATCAGGTCTGAATACAGCTGTCAGTAAGGCAGGGATCTGCTGCTGCCAGTGAGGCAGGGATGTGCTGCTGTCAGTGAAGCAGTGATCTGCTGCTGCCAGTGAGGCAGGGATCTGCTGCTGCCAGTGAGGCAGGGATGTGCTGCTATAAGTGAGGCAGGTATGTGCTGCTGTCAATGAGGCAGGGATGTGCTGCTGTCAGTGAAGCAGGGATGTGCTGCTGTCAGCGAGGCAGTGATCTGCTGCCCACTATCTCCCTATCACCCCTGCCTGAGTCACACACTTTCCCTGTCACCCCTGCCCCAGTTACCCACTATCTCCCAGTCACCGCTGCCTCAGTTAACCACTATACCTGCGACCCCTGCCTCAGTCACCCACTATACCAGTCACCCCTGCTTTAGTCACCCACTATCTCTGTCACCCCTGCCTCAGTCAACCACTATCTCCATATCACCCCTACCTCAGTCACCCACTATCCCTGTCACCTCTGCCTCAGTCACCCACTGTCACCCTATCACCCCTGCCTCAGTCACCCACTATCCCTGTCACCCCTGCCTCAGTCTCCTACTGTCCCTGTCACCCCTGCCACAGTCATCCACTATATCCCTATCACCCCTGCCTTAGTCACTGACTATCTCCCAGTCACCCCGGCCTCAGTCACCCACTATCTCCCAGTCATACATGCTTCAGTCACCCACTATCTCCCAGTCATCCGTGCCTCAGTCACCTACTGACACCAGTGCAGACATTTCTGCTGCGGCCTCTCCACTCTCCAGCGTGAACGTACTGACGACTGAGGAAATCCGCTTCCCAGTTGAGGACTCCGGGAATGAACACTGCCGATATTGCTGGCAGATGACGTTCTACCCAACTGAGGATTTTTGATACTTCCAGCTTTGCCATGCAATTTCGAGTGCCGCCTTGATGATTTGTGTACACTACCGTGGTGTCGTTGTCCGATTGTACTTGAACAGGCCTGTTCTGTACTAGAGGCAAGGCCAGTGTCAATGAATTGAACACTGCCCGCAATTCCAGAATGTTTATCGGGAGGAGAGATTCCTCCCTGGTCCACCGATGGTGAAGGGTCGTCATCACGGCCATGACCTTGGTGAATTTCCGAGGTGCCGTGGCCAAACCAGAAGGCAGGACCTGAAATCCAAAAACTAACCAGGCACAACACTGCTTAGCTTCCAACATCAGATGAGATTGGACATATCCAGTGTGATGCGGCTGTAGATGATTTTTGCTGTTTCTAACTTCTACTTCTAACTACTGGTACATCAATGAATAAGTTTCAAAATATAATGCATCAAGAGAACGGTGTTGGTAGTATAAAACTACCTACAGCACCTGGTATTCCCAGGTGGTCTCACATCCAAGAACAAACCAGGCCTAAAATCAGGTGATATTGGGCATATACAGTGTGGTGTGGCTGTAGATGAGCTTAGTGGTTTCTGTTAGAGTTCTTCTACTTCTAACTACTCGTACATAAATGAGTAAGCAGCCGATTTATTAAACCTGGTGAAATGATAATTTGCATGGTGATAAAGTACCAGCCAATCAGCTCCTAATTGCCATGTCACAGGCTGGGTTTGAAAAATGACAGCTAGGAGCTGACTGGCTGGTACTTTATCACCTTGCACTTTATCAGTTCACCAGGCTTAATAGATCTGCCCCAATGTTTCAAAATGGAATGCATCAAGAGAACGGTGTTAGTATTGAAAAAATACACACAGCTCCTGGTATTTCCTTGTGGTCTCCCATCCAAGTACTAAAACCAGGACCAACACTGCTCAGCTTCCATGATCAGGAGAGATTGGGCAAATCCAGTGTGCTGTGGCTGTAGATGAGCTGGTGGTTTCTGTTACAGCTCTTCTACTTCTAACTTCTGGTACATAAAAGAATACATGTAAAAATTAAATGTACCAAGAAAATGGTGTTGGTAGTTTAAAAACACCTAAAGAATCTGATACTACCAAGCAGTCTCCCATCCATGTATTAACAAAGTCCAATACTGCTTTGCTTCAAAAATCAAATGAGATTGGGCATATCCAGTGTGGTGTGGCTTTAGATAAGCTTTGTGGTTTCTGTTAGAGCTCTTCTACTTCTAACTACTGGTACATTAATGAATATGTATAAGGTTGTAGTTTATCCAATATGCCTTTACTACCTTACCTTTCAACCCCCCCTCCCTCCCCTCTTCTCCTTATAGCTTCCTTAGTTCTCTCCTCCTCGTGTGTGCGTTATTTGTTTTCTCATACGTCCTAGAGGATGCTGGGGTCACATTAAGAACCATGGGGTATAGACGGGATCCGCAGGAGACATGGGCACTTTAAGACTTTCAAAGGGTGTGAACTGTCTCCTCCCTCTATGCCCCTCCTCCAGACTCCAGTTTTAGTATTGTGCGCAGTGATACTGGATGCACTACAGGGGAGCTCTACTGAGTTTCTCTGAAAAGACTTGTTAGTTTTTTTTATTTTCAGGGAGGCTGCTGGCAACAGTCTCCCTGCTTCGTGGGACTTAGGGGAGAGAAGTATGACCAACTTCTAGTGAGTTCAATGGCTCTGCTTCAGGCTGACAGGACACCATTAGCTCCTGAGGGTGCTGATCGCTGGGTACGCCTAGATGCACACTCCCGCAGCCTGCCGTCACCCCCTTACAGAGCCAGAAGACAGGTGAGTAGCAGAAGAACAGAGACTTCTTCTTCAGTGACGGCATTCTGAGGTACCGAGCAGCGAGCGGAACGCTGCGCCATGCTCACACACAAACACAGGCACTGCAGGGTGCAGGGCACGGGGGGGGGGGCACCCTGGGCAGCATAAATTCCTCACAAAAGGCTGGAAAAAGTGGACATTAGTGCCTGGGCACTGTCCTTACCCCACTAGCGTAATTAATTATTTCTGAGCGGGACAGATACGCGCCATTACAGCGGCGGGGCTTCTTCCTCACCTCACCAGAACATCTTTAGAGCATTACAAGTCTATCACTATAGAGTTTATTATTTCCCAGACTGTGTACTTTTGGCGCTGGATTGTGAGCTGAAAAATCCTCTGTGTCCCTCTGACAGATTTACTGACGGTCTGTCCCCCATAAGCCGGTGTGTCTGTGGGTACTTGGTATATGTGTGTCAACATGTCGGTGGCTGAATGTTTTTCCCAAGAGGAAACTATATTAGGAATGCAGACATATGATGGTGGCCCTGTTGGCACCACCAATAACTGACTTGGTAAATGTTTCAGTAATATCAGAGTAAGGTTGGATAAATCTGTGTCCCAGACACAGACGTAGAGAATAGATGTGATATTCATGGCTATGTTTCTTTTCCCTCAGGCCCCGCTGGGTCGCAAAAATGTTATTTTGCCCAGTTACTACACACTGATACTGACACGGATACTGATACTTATGTCGACCATAATGTTTCCTGATTAGATCCAATATTGGCAAGGAGCATTCAGTACATGATTGTGGATATTAAGGACATATTAAAATCACTGAAGACCCTGCTGTTCCTGATAAAGGGGTCTATATGTATGTATATATAGATATATAATGAAAGCTGATGTAACGTTCCTCCATCTATGTTTGAGAAAGTCTGGGCCAGCTCGACAAGATGGTTTCAAATCCCCAAAAGGATTCTGGTTGTTTATTCATTTCCCGCCGCGGACAGAATAAAGTGGGAGTCACCCCCTGTTCTGCACGGGGCCCTGTCACAAATCCAGCGGATCGTATGCAGGAAGCTACATTATTTCTAGTTATGTAACCACGGGTACATTACTTAGACCTGCCATTACATGTGCATGGGTGAGTAGTAGTATTCAAGAATTGGTCGAATACCTTGTCATCCGATATAGATACCCTGGAGAGATGGGATACTCCTTACGTTGTATCATATCAAGGACACTGCAGCATACTTACGTGAGACTGCAAGGGATATAGGACTCTTGAGTTCACGGGCCAATTTCATGGCAGTCTCGGATAGGAGGGCATTGTGGATTCACCAAGAGAATGCTGATGCTGACTCCAAGAAGAAAGGGAGTCTCTTCCCTATGAAGGTGAAGCCTTGTTTGGTGACTGCCTAGTTAATTTGATCTCGGCAGCTCCCGCAGATAAGTCAACCTTCTTGCCCTATGTTCCCTCCCAACGGATGAAGACGCATCATTATCTGATGCAGTCATTTCGGCCCAATGGATATGCAAGAAGTTAAGATTCCCCTTTCTTTGCAGGTAGAGGAAGGAGAAGAGAGAAGAGGTCTGCATCCTCTTCAAGATCGCAGGAGCAGAGATCATCCTCTGCTTCTGCCAAATCCACTGCATGACGCTGGGGCTCTCTTGCAGGAGCCCGCACCAGTGGGGGCACGTCTAAAACTCTTCAGTCAGTTCTGGATTCATTCAGACATGGACTCGTGTGTTTTACAAATAGTGTCCCAAGGGTACAAACTGGGGTTTCAAGATGTTCCCCCTCACCGATTGTTCAAACATTAAGTTACTGTGCTATTCCTGGGTTATATAGCGCTGGGGTATGTGCTGGCATACTCTCTCTCTGTCTCTCCAAAGGGCCTTGTGGGGGAAATGTCTTCAGTAAAAGTATTCCCTGTGTGTGTGGTGTGTCGGTACGCGTGTGTCGACATGTCTGAGGAAGAAGGCTATATTAGAGAGGAGCGGGAGCAAATGAACGTGGTGTCTCCGCCGACACCTGATTGGATGGATATGTGGAATGTTTTAAATGCTAGTGTAAACTCATTGCACAAAAGATTAGACAAGGCAGAAGCTTTGGGACAGTCAGGGTCTCAACCAATGCCTAATCCTATGTCGCAGGGACTGTCAGGGTCTCATAAGCGCCCACTATCCAGATTGTTGACACAGATACCGACACGGATTCTGACTCCAGTGTCGATTACGATGATGCAAAGTTACAGCCAAAATTGGCAAAATACATTTGATATATGATTATGGCAATAAAAGATGTTTTGCACATCACAGAGGAGCCCCCTATCCCTGACAAGAGGGTACATATGTACAAGGGAAAGAAGCCTGAGGTAACCTTTCCCCCCTCACACGAGCTGAACGAGTTATGTGAAAAAGCTTGGGAATCTCCTGCAGATTTCCAAAAGGATTCCCCTTTCCCATCAACGGATAGGTTACGATGGGAATCCTCCCCTTGGGTGGACAAAGCATTAACACGCTTATCCAAGAAGGTAGCCCTCCCGTCCCAGGATACGGCTACCCTCAAAGAGTCTGCTGACCGCAAACAGGAGATTACCCTGAAGTCCATTTATACACATTCAGGTACCTTACTCAGACCGGCAATTGCGTCGGCCTGGGTGTGTAGTGCTGTAGCGGCATGGACGGATACCCTAGATAAGGCTACTATTTTATTGCCCCTGGGGCATATAAGAGATGCTGTCCTATATATGTGTGTATGCAAACTACAGGTGGTGCTGCAGGGCTCACACCCTTTTACTTGTCTTGTAGAGCAACTCTGGAGCTGTTACTGGGTCCAGCTGCTGCAAGAAATCAGCTTGAATGCTTCAGGGGCTTGGGCATGGCCAACATGAGCCCCACACTGATGGGGGTGTATAAAGCGATCTAGGGGTCATCCAAGCGCAACCCCACAAAGGCCGCCATGCCCTGCGTGACCATTTTCTCTTTTCATATGCAGACGAGGGTTGCAGCCAACTATGCCCATTGCTTGGATGACATCACCGTATGCAAATCCGTCTGCTGCAGACCTTTCCCCAGGAATGCTTGTACTAGTTGTTGCATATGGTTTGATGTTTGAGGGTGCTTCAGTATTAGGCAGCCTTCCGCCCTCTCATGTTCATCTGAAAATATGTGGTCTCCCTGCAGTTCCCTTGTGCTTCCTCAGTTGAATCTCCTTAACTTGACGGGTGTGTGCCCGAGCAGCCGCCCTCCACAGCCCTATCCCAGCACATGCTTTTCTTGCGTATGAGATCTCTTGATCATGAAGATAGTTCTCACAGGGTGAGGTTCATCCATTACATTTTAAAGTAGGAAGGTACAAATTACATATTCAAATTACATATATGTGCTGGATTCAAATGTTTTCCCCCCTTCCTTTCTCAATTGTGCCCATCAGCAGCTATTCTAATGTTGCTGCCAATGGGTGTGACACATTCATTTCTTCTGTGGGGTACACTGGACTCCACAAGGATTCACATTGGGGTGTAGAGTAGGATCTTGATCTGAGGCACCAACAGGCTCAAAGCTTTTGACTGTTCCCAAGATGCTCAGCGCCCCCTCCTCTATAACCTCGCTTCCATGAACAGGGAGCTCAGTTTGTAGTTGGTGCCTTCAGTAGCAGGCCACTTAAGAGGGGGCTGCCTCAGGCAGCCTATTCTTAGCTATTAATTTTGACAAGAAAAGAAGAACTTTTTTTTATAAGAATCTACAAGGGCTGCAGCAGGCTAGGTCTAATAGACATCTTTACTGCAGCTCCATCACTCCCAGCGGCGCAGTATACTCCCGCGCCCTGGTTGCTGGGTCACTGCAGCGGAGGCTCCGGTTTCTTCCTAAGGTCAGTCACACACACACCGCCCTCCGGGATCACGAGGCCGCTGATGAAAGGGAGGTAAGGGACTTCTGTGCCCACACTATACCGTGATCCAGCATGGCTGTAGGGGGCGGGCCATGTGCGCACTGGCGTGGACACTGATTACTGGGCAGCCGCTCCACTAGCCACCAGGGACAGTTAAGGAGCACAGCTCTGGGGGTTTTTCTCTTATATTAACCCCATTTTGTACTACCCGCAGTGCATTGTGATAGGTAATAGAGCCTGATTCAGGTTGGATTGCAATCGCAATAAGCAGTCCAACTGCAAAAATTGCTAAGAGCATACGCATGCGCCTGCATTTTCTGCGGCACCCCGCAGTTAATGCGATCGCCTCTGACTGTCAATCGGTGCTGGGTGGGGGGGTCAGCAACACTCCATTTCCAAGTCGGAGATGGAGCGGTGCGTGGGCAGGGCTTCAAAATGGGGTCGGCAACGGAGAAACAGGAGGCGTGGTCAGAGCGGTTGCATGACATCACATGCAGCAGCTGCGATCACAAAAATGGTGGCGGCTTCCTGCGCACACATACAGTCTGCACCAACAGGAGGCTAACCCATTTTTTATGATCACGCTGAACTGCACTGCGACTGCAATTTCAGCGTGGTCAAGAAGGGAGGCGGCATGCTGGGTGGCCCCAGCATGCGAACCAAAGGATTGCAAATTCTGTTACTTAGCAGAATTTGCAATCCTTACTGAATTAGGCCCATTGATTACAAAATTTATTTGTAAATATTTGAAGTTTTTCTTCAGGGACTAACACAAAAGATGCTTGGGGCTACTAACACATGGGTAAGCCACGTAAAGCTTCCCATGGGTCAGTGGCATCACAACGGGGTTGCGGCCCACACCCGAGTGTCACCCGCCAAGGGGGGTGACACCAAAGTGCCGGCTCCTCTTCAGTGACAGAATATGGGTGTTTCACTGTGACATTACGTGCAACACCCAGTTTCTGTCACTGTGCAGGAGCCAGCACCACTCACACACTAGTCCCCGGGTGCAGCACTCAACCCCCGGGATACCCGGAGCAACAAAATGGAGATTCAGGCCAACAGGCCACACCCCTACCTATGAGACCATGCCTCCATTTTACCATTGCGCTGCTTATCTGCGCGCACTGCATTACAATCTCCCTCGCTGCATCTCTGGGTGTCACCAATGATAGTGACACCTTTGCCATGCTTGTAGCAGCTGGTCCTAAGATCTACGCCTCCAGCCCTGAGTGTTTGCCCTTGTGACTTGTTGATCATCATAGCGAAGCAGATTCTTACAAAAAACTGCAGGGGCTTAGATTGAAAAGAAAAACATTGACGAACCCATCATTTCAGCAACAGGGTCTGCCACACGGCTGACTGAAATGACTGGTTGGTTTGGACCCCCACCAAAAAAGAAGCAATCAATCTCTCCTTGCACAAACTGGCTCTACAGAGGCAAGATGTTCACCTCATCATCCTCCGATTCCTCACCCCTTTCACTGTGTACATCGCCCTCCTCACAGATTATTAATTCGTCCCCACTGGAATCCACCATCTCAGATCCCTGTGTACTTTCTGGAGGCAATTGCTGGTGAATGTCTCCACGGTGGAATTGATTATAATTCATTTTGATGATCATCATCTTCTCTACATTTTCTGGAAGTAACCTCGTACGCCGATTGCTGACAAGGTGAGCGGCTGCACTAAACACTCTTTTGGAGTACACACTGGAGGGAGGGCAACTTAGGTAGAATAAAGCCAGTTTGTGCAAGGGCCTCCAAATTGCCTCTTTTTCCTGCCAGTATACATACGGACTGTCTGACGTGCCTACCTGGATGCGGTCACTCATATAATCCTCCACCATTCTTTCAAAGGTGACAGAATCATATGCAGTGACAGTAGACGACATGTCAGTAATCGTTGCCAGGTCCTTCAGTCCGGACCAGATGTCAGCACTCACTCCAGACTGCCCTGCATCACCGCCAGCGGGTGGGCTCGGAATTCTTAGCCTTTTCCTCGCACCCCCAGTTGCGGGAGAATGTGAAGGAGGAGCTGTTGACGGGTCACGTTCCGCTTGACTTGACAATTTTCTCACCAGCAGGTCTTTGAACCTCAGCAGACTTGTGTCTGCAGGAAAGAGAGATACAATGTAGGTTTTAAATCTAGGATCGAGCACGGTGGCCAAAATTTATTGCTCTGATTTCAACAGATTGAATCCTGGTTAAGCGAATTAAGGGCTCCATCCACAAGTCCCACATGCCTAGCGGAATCGCTCTGTTTTAGCTCCTCCATCAATGTCTCCAGCTTCTTCTGCAAAAGCCTGATGAGGGGAATGACCTGACTCAGGCTGGCAGTGTCTGAACTGACTTCACGTGTGGCAAGTTCAAAGGATTGCAGAACCTTGCACAACGTTGAAATCATTCTCCACTGCGCTTGAGTCAGGTGCATTCCCCCTCCTTTGTCTATATCGTGGGTAGATGTATAGGCTTGAATGGCCTTTTGCTGCTCCTCCATCCTCTGAAGCATATAGAGGGTTGAATTCCACCTCGTTACCACCTCTTGCTTCAGAGGATGGCAGGGCAGGTTCAGGAATGTTTGGTGGTGCTCCAGTCTTCGGCACGCGGTGGCTGAATGCAGAAAGTGGCCCGCAATTCTTCGGGCCACCGACAGCATCTCTTGCACGCCCCTGTCGTTTTTTAAATAATTCTGCACCACCAAATTCAATGTATGTGCAAAACATGGGACGTGCTGGAATTTGCCCAGATGTAATGCACGCACAATATTGGTGGCGTTGTCCGATGTCACAAATCCCCAGGAGAGTCAAATTGGGGTAAGCCATTCTGCGATGATGTTCCTCAGTTTCCGTAAGAGGTTGTCAGCTGTGTGCCTCTTATGGAAAGCGGTGATACAAAGCGTAGCCTGCCTAGGAACGAGTTGGCATTTGCGAGATGCTGCTACTGGTGCCGCCGCTGCTGTTCTTGCTGCGGGAGGCAATACATCTACCCAGTGGGCTGTCACAGTCATATAGTCCTGAGTCTGCCCTGCTCCACTTAACCACGGACATGTGGACTAGTGGACATTGGGTACAACTGCATTTTTTAGGACACTGGTGACTCTTTTTCTGAGGTCTGTGTACATTTTCGGTATCGCCTGCCTAGAGAAATGGAACCTAGATGGCATTTGGTACCGGGGACACAGTACCTCAATCAAGTCTCTAGTTGCCTCTGAATTAACGATGGATACCGGAACCACGTTTCTCACCACCCAGGCTGACAAGACCTGAGTTATCCGCTTTGCAGCAGGATGACTGCTGTGATATTTCATCTTCCTCGCAAAGGACTGTTGGACAGTCAATTGCCTACTGGAAGTAGTACAAGTGGTCTTCCGACTTCCCCTCTGGGATGACGATCGACTCCCAGCAGCAACAAAAGCAGCGCCAGCAGCAGTAGGAGTTACACTCAAGGATGCATCGGAGGAATCCCAGGCAGGAGAGGACTCGTCAGACTTGCCAGTGACATGGCCTGCAGGACTATTGGCTCTCCTGTCTAAGGAGGAAATTGACACTGAGGGAGTTGGTGGTGTGGTTTGCAGGAGCTTGGTTACAAGAGGAAGGGATTTAGTGGTCAGTGGACTGCTTCCATTGTCATCCAAAGTTTTTGAACTTGTCACTGACTTATGATTAATGCGCTGCAGGTGACGTATAAGGGAGGATGTTCTGAGGTGGTTAACGTCCTTACCCCTACTTATTACAGCTTGACAAAGGCAACACACGGCTTGACACCTGTTGTCCGCATTTGTGTACAGGATGAATACCTTCATGTCCAAATTTATCCATCTCATCAGTCGTACCTCAGATTTGCGGTACAGGACTGTCATTGCCAATTTCAGACGTTGCTGTTTGGTCTCTCCACGGCCCAGAGAATTTTCACCAAGGTAATGGTGGAAATGATGGTTTTCCTGCGCAAGCAAGGTGTCACAATTATCCCGTACTTGAGCGATCTCATAAAAGCGAGATCAAGAGAGCAGTTGCTGAACAGCGTATCACTTTCACTGAAAGTGTTACAGCAACACGGCTGGATTTTCAATATCCCAAAGTCGCAGTTGGTTCCTACGACTCGTCTGTCTTTCTTGGGCATGATTCTGGACACAGACCAGAAGAGGGTTTATCTCCCGATAGAAAAGGCCCAGGAACTCATGACTCTTGTCAGGAACCTATTGAAACCAAAACTTGTGTCAGTGCATCACTGCACTCGAGTCCTGGGAAAGATGGTGGCATCATACAAAGCCATTCCATTCGGCAGGTTCCATGCGAATACTTTCCAATGGGACCTACTGGACAAGTGGTCTGGGTCACATTTACAGATGCATTGGTTGATCACCCTGTCCCCCAGGGTCAGGGTATCACTCCTGTGGTGGCTGCAGAGTGCTCACCTTCTCGAGTGACGCAGATTCGGCATTCAGGACTGGATCCTGGTGACCACAGATGCAAGCCTCCAAGGTTGGGGAGCAGTCACACAGGGAAGAAATTTCCAAGGTCTTTGGTCAAGTCAAGAGACTTGTCTTCACATCAACATCCTGAAACTAGGGGCCATATACAATGCCCTACGTCAAGCGGAGACCTTACTTTGCGACCAACCGGTTCTGATCCAGTCAGACAACGTCACCGCAGTGGCTCATGTAAACCGCCAAGGCGGCACAAGGAGCAGAGTGGCGATGGCACAAGCTACCTTTGCATTTTTCTCCCAAACGAAGGACACTAGAATGAAAATTTTAAAGCCTCCTGTTAGTGCTTCATCTACACGGTATAGCCCTGAATTTTCCAATGCATAGCTCTTTGCAAAAGAGAGATATTGGCAAGGAAAAGCTGTCTTGTACCTTTGCATTTTTCTCCCAAACGAAGGACACTAGAAAGAAAATTTTAAAGCCTCCTGTTAGGCCATCATCTACACGGCATAGCCCTGAATTTTCCAATGCGTAGCTCTTTGCAAAAGAGAGATATTGGCAAGGAAAAGCTGTCTTGTACCTTTGCATTTTTCTCCCAAACGAAGGACACTAGAAAGAAAATTTTAAAGCCTCCTGTTAGGCCATCATCTACACGGCATAGCCCTGAATTTTCCAATGTGCAGCTCTTTGCAAAAGAGAGATATTGGCAAGGAAAAGCTGTCTTGTACCTTTGCATTTTTCTCCCAAACGAAGGAAACTAGAATGAAAATTTTAAAGCCTCCTGTTAGTGCTTCATCTACACGGTATAGCCCTGAATTTTCCAATGCGTAGCTCTTTGCAAAAGAGAGATATTGGCAAGTAAAAGCTGTCTTTCAACTCTTCCACAACTGAAAAACAGATAGTGTTCCCAAGCCTTCCATCCTGTAATATCTTCAGTCTCTCGTCAATGAAGAAAACAATCCCTCCAGCAGACTCTTCAACCACGATACAAGATCACAGCCAAAAGGGCGAGAAGCAACTACACTTGCATTTAACCAAAATGGCTAAAACTTAGCGGAGGAAAGTGCAGTGCACCAAAACATAAGCTGACACAATCATGGAGAATGCGCCAGCATATATGCTCTTCTATCTATATTTTGCAAACCTGCTCTTGTCCCCTCCAGCTGCTCCATGTAGATTTGACGCCTGGCAAGGTGCATAACCCACTGACAAGCAGGCACACTCCTGCATGAGTTTTCACTCTCACTAGCAGGATGATACACATTCATTTGCATGTGCTCCACCTCTGACACACCGCCCACCCAACCACCCAGTCACCAGAGCCACCCACAAGCCAACTGGCTCCGTGATTTAATTTGCACAGTGCAGTCATCCAGGCAGCATGTCCTTCTCAATGGAATAATCTCTGGTTCCATGGAATCTTCCGCATTGGAATGCTGCGGAACAAAAAGGATTTTAACATTCAGCTTGCTAGCATTCAATGTACCTGCGGCTTGGCTCTAGCACATGGGTCTTCATCCTGTGGCCCTCCAGCTGCTGTGAAACTACACATCCCAGCATGCCCTGCCACAGTTTTGCTATTAAGGTATGCTAAAACTGAGGCAGGGCATGCTGGTATATGTAGTTCCACAGCAGCTGGAGGGTCGCAGGTTGAAGACCCATATTCTAGCATGCCTGTTCTATGATGCATGTTCCGTGATGTCACAATCAGCTTGGAATGGGGTGTCTAGCATGCATTTGCTGACAGCCACTTGAGGGAGACACACATCAGGAGATGCAGCATATCGGAGGTCTTCGATGCCTTTCCAGCAAATGCACACCACCAGCTGCTGGTCTGGACACAAAACAATACCCACAATTGAAGGCTCAAAATGCCCAACTACAGGATTAATGTAAGTAGTGAATTTAGGAATTAATTTAGAAGTAGGAAATTAAGTTAGTTCACAAGTACATTCAAATTCCGATCTAAAGTCTAGGTAGGCCTCACGTCCTGGCAGCCCCCAGCATTTAAAAATGCCTTGATTAGAGGTAGGGAATTAAATGTAGATAAGAAGTAGACACAAAATAACACTCCACAGAGCAATTATCAGGTGTCTTTATCAATTGTTGCATTTAAAAAATCAAGCAATTAGGGAACACAATGTTGCGACAATGTAACCCTATTTGCAAAATAGTACTAAATAAGTTTGTCGATGTAAGACATTTGCAAAGGCGCAAACAAAACACGCTGGAAAATGCAACTGAATCTGTTTTTGGAGGTTAGAATAGATGCAGGATCAAGTAGCTCAATGGGTAGGGTGTTTGATTAGAATTCAACAGGTTATAGATTTGAATCCTGGGTATGATAGTTTGAGGTGTTATTTAATAAAGTATGTTTATATATTAGTCACACATGGCTTACTTGTACAAATGGCATGTCACCAGTTAGTGCTGACTGCTGATATGCCATTTGCACAAACACGCCATGTGTGACTGTATATGCATTTAAGGAGGGCACCCCGGCAATACCACAAACCATTGAGTGTCAAGTATACTAGATATATCTTCATATCTCATGTGCTTTCTCTGAGACCAATCTTGTTATGCCCCTTCCCCACAAGGCATGCGCCTTTTGTCCATATTGCAAAAATGGGGAGGGGAGGGGGGGGGGCATATAATTCTCTGTCACAGGGCACCAAAAAGTCTAGTTATGGCTCTGGTATGCATTATGTAATCTGGCAGACCATATCTCCAACACTGGCTGGTTGGAATAGAAATCCGGTTATCTATGTGAGCAAATGACCATCAACGATTTACTCTCAAACACTAGAAAATGGACAAACATGGTCCCCTAAACAAATTGGTTAAATTTTGGGTTTAACCAATTTGTGTAATGACCATTTTTGACCACTTTTCTAGTGTTTGGGAGCAAATGGTTAATTGACATTTGCTACTATACATTACCAGATTTTCATTCCATCCATCCAGACTGGATAGATAGCCTGACAGATAATTGTGTAGTGTACGCCCAGGATAACTGTCAGTTGTGCTTTCTTTTATGATGGCACATAAATGGGTGGGCAGATCCAGAGCAAGCACTGCCCACTCATGCATAGTTGTCAACTGATGTGAAGTTCCAGGGGGCAATCTCAGTTATAAAGAAAATTATCTGGAAATTGTCCCTAGTTTAAAAAAAAATGTAAAAAAAAATTGATCAACTCCATTTATTTAGTATGATATCCCAGCAGTCAGAACAACATACTTTATTAAATAACACATCTCAAACTACCATACCCAGGATTCAAACCTATAACCTGTTGAATTCTAATCAAACACCCTACCTATTGAGCTATTTGATCCTGCATAAAAATTGTGAACATTATATGAAGCTATTGGTACTTTGCAAAAAAAAAAGTATCAGCATTACAACGCAGCAGATCCATGCAGTTTGCAGCCACACACTACATGTATCTGCTCAGCCACAATGCTGATTATTTCTTCACAAAGTACAAGGTGAGCTCCAAACAGAATTCTCTAGCTTAGAATTATACCTTTCTATGCCAAACCTAAAAGTCGGGCCCCCCACCCTGGGATCCCCCAGAGGGAGGCCTGCACCGTCATGCGGCAGGCTTGTCCGTTTTGGAAGCAGGCTGATGGGCAGCCCAGGCTTGCTTCAGTCTGGGCTTGGCAGGTCTGGAAGCATGAGCTTGCTTTGGGTATGCCTGACCTTGGGTACGCTTTACCTGAGGGATGAAAGGGCTAAGGGAAAGTACTTTTAGCCTTCTGCGTGGTAGGAGTCATACGAGGTAGGCAAGCTGTTTTAGCAGTAGCCAGATCAGCTACAATCTTATTGAGGTCTTCTCCAAAGAGAGTGTCTCCCTTGAAAGGAAGCACCTCCAGGGTTTTCTTGGAATCCATATCCACCGACCAGGATCTCAACCAGCTGTATAAAGTATTACCTTGGAACTGGCTCTCCACTCCCCATTATCTGGTTATCATGGCTTCCTCCGCCAGTGTCCAGACTCGCTTGCTGAAGCTCGGCCACTTCTTCCTAGCAGCAGGCTCCTGGATCACTGGGCAGCAGAGGTGCTTGGGAGCCGGAAGGGGGCGGAGCAATCAGGCAGGCAGTTGCAGTGCTGCCCAGCTATCTGTGGTGTGAGAAGAAGCAGGGACACCCCACCGCTGGCAGTGCTGCAGCTAGCGGTGGTGGTAGCGGCGAGGCTGCTGGGCTGGGTCTTGAAAAAGGTGGAAAGAAGGGTGTTACGGCATGGAATGTACAAACTGCGAGACCCTGCTGGTAGCGCCTTTGTCTATTTAGTAGGAAGGGCACGTAACAGCCGGGGGGCAATGGAGGAAGCCCCTTTAGGGCTGGAGCCCCTTCAGGGCTGGAGCCCGGCGGCAACTGACTCCGTTGTCTCTGGCAGTTCTGCCCCTGGACTAGAGGAATGGTCAAGAACATGGCAACATTTAATGCCAAAAAATGCAAAATCATACACGTCTCAAAAATGCAAAGGCTAACTATAATATTAAGGGCATTATAATGGTAAGAGGAAAGCTATCTAAGTATTACTATTTCAGGTGAGCAATGTAACAAAGCAATAGGAAAGGCAAGTCAGATGCTTGTTTGCATAGGTTAAAGAACCAGTAGCAGAAAAAAGTAATACAGGTTGAGTATCCCATATGCAAATATTCCGAAATACGGAATATTCCGAAATACGGACTTTTTTGAGTGAGACTGAGATAGTGAAACCTTTGTTTTTTGATGGCTCAGTGTACACAAACTTTGTTTAATACTCAAAGTTATTAAAAATATTGTATTAAATGAACTTCAGACTGTGTGTATAAGGTGTATATGACACATGAATGAATTCTGTGAATGTACACACACTTTGTTTAATGCACAAAGTTATAAAAAATATTGGCTAAAATGACCTTCAGGCTGTGTGTATAAGGTGTATATGAAACATAAATGCATTCTGTGCTTAGATTTAGGTCCCATCACCATGATATCTCGTTATGGTATGCAATTATTCCAAAATACAGAAAAATCCGATATCCAAAATTCCTCTGGTCCCAAGCATTTTGGATAAGGGATACTCAACCTGTAATGCCACTGTATAGGTCCTTGGTACAGCCACATTTAGAATCCTGTGTTCAGTTCCAGAAGCCATATCTCCAGAAGGCTGTAAATACATTAGGGCAACTAAAATTGTGCATGGCCTACATCACAAAACTTACCTGGAAATACTAAAAGATTATGTGTATAGTTTGGAGAAGGGAAGAGGGAACATACAGTAATAGAAACATTTAAATATATAGGGAGGAATGTAATAGGGTGTGAGAATCAGAAAGTGAGAGATTTTGTGTTTTTTCCTGTTGTTTTCTTTATTTTTTTATTGTTTGTTTTTTAAAGTGGCAATCCTTTACATGGCAAAACCAGGTTGATATTTGCCATGTAAAGGATTGCCACCGTGGGCATGTGTAGAAGGGGCACTGCTACTGTTGGCATTATGTGTGTAAGCTGCACTGATATGGTGGTTATGTGTATAAAGGGCACTGCGACTGTGGGTATTATTATTATTATTATTATTATTATTATTATTACATGCGGTGTAATGACAATAAGATAGTGCTACTGTGTGGCGTATTTTGATTTGGGGTGCTATTGTGTGGCCATGCCCCTTCCTTGTGATACCACACCTTCTTTTTTTAAGGAGCGCACTGTCCCTTTATTAAGTATTGGAGAGAGGGCCCAAATTAATAGTTTGCAGGGAGGCGCCAAACACCCTAGCACTGGCCCTTTGGTAGGGGACAGGATTTGCTTCTGCTTGTGCACATATGTTATGATTGCCAGCCAACAGCACTGGTTTTGCCTATAACACTAACTATAAATATTTTGAATTGGTCCTGGACCACCAATCCAAGGCACCCCTGCAAGTGTCCTGAGGCACCCCAGGGTGCAGTTTGAGAACCACTGGTCTAGTGAGTACCCAGGATAATTATTGTAGCTGGTCTGCGGGTAACAGCTCTCAGATCCACTTCTAGAAAAAATGCAGCAATGTAATTTGAGTGACAAACTGCAGAGATGAACCCTTTCTGTGACTGCTGCACAGGGATCACACAAACTCTATTCATAGGGCTGACTTCACTTAGGGGAGATGTTCTCACCCCGCAAAGAAGTGCGAGTATATACCGCACTTACGGTACCATTGGATTTACAGATATTTTCTTGCAATACACTATGGGGGTCATTCTGAGTTGATTGCTCGCTAGCAGTTTTTAGCAGCCATGCAAACGCATTGTCGCTGCCCACTGGAGAGTGTATATTCACTTTGGAGAAGTGCGAACACTTGAGTAGCAGAGCGCCTGCAAAATCGTTTCAAAATAAGACCAGCACTGTAGTTACACTTCGTGTGCGTTGATTCTAACAACCGAGGGACGGCTTTTGATGTCACACACCCATCCAGCGAATGCCCAGCCACGTCTGCATTTCTTATGCCACGCCTGCATTTTTCCAAGCACTCCCTGAAAACGGTCAGTTGACACCCAGAAACGCCCTCTTTCTGTCAATCTCCTTGTGGCCTGTTCTGTGATTGGAATAATCGCTAGAACTAGTGCAAAACCACAATGGACTTTGTACCCGTACGATGAGCATGCGCATGCACAGATTAGCCATTTTTTTTCAACTGATTGCTACGCAGCGAACAACGGCAGCAAGCGATCAACTCGGAATGACCCCCTATATACATAGAAACATGGATTTTTACTGCAGGAATTATGGTTAGTTTAGGGGTATCGGTTAGGGTCAACAGAGGTGTAGCTAGGGGTCCAAGCGCCCCTGGCAAAGTAAGGGACTGGCGCCCCCCCTTTCGATAAAGCATTGCAGTCCATTGGCGGTTACCATGTTGGAGCCACAGCAACTGACCCCCTCCCCCACACGCTGCCCTACATCATCGGCTGGGATTCACTGTTGGTGTGAAGCCACTGGGAACATTCTGGTAGCATTAGCAGCAGTCTGTGTCATAGATAGGGAAGGCAGAAGGTTAACTAGCCAATAGCAGTCTGTTGGCAGCAGAGGCTGGGCGGGGGGCTGAGAATGAGCCAACGCTGATCAGTGTCCAGTCTGCTCAGACAAAAATATTTTGTGATCAGGGCTGGTTCTAGACCAAAGGAGCCAATAGCAAAAATTTCCTTTGGCACCCCCCCCCCCCCACACACACACACACACACACACACACCAAAAAAGAACATATCCCAGTTTAACATAATGCTATGTGGTGCAAGGTGTGGAGCTGGTCACTTGTATCAGACCTCTGACATTTGCCTTTTCACCCATATTGCATACTTTTTCTTGCAGGTTGTGTCTTAATTCAAGAAGTGTTCTAAGTACTTCAGCTTAGTATCTTTACTGACCCCTCTTTACCCCACACTACATAACTGACCCCTCTATACCCTACACTACATCACTGACCTTTCTATAACCATCACTGCATTACTGACCCCTCTATACAGTACACTGACCTCTATATACCTGCTAGTACATCCCTGATGCCTATATTCCCTAAGCTAAATCCCTGACTCCTCTATTCCCTACGCTACATCCCTGACGCCTCTATTCCCTATGCTACATCCCTGACGCCTCTATACCCTACGCTACATCCCTGATGCCTCTATTCCCTACGCTACATTCCTGATGCCTCTATAACCTACGCTACATCCCTGACGCCTCTATACCCTACGCTACATCCCTGACGCCTCTATACAGTACAATGCATTACTGATCCCTCTAGACCATACATCCTCATTACATCAGAGAGATAGTGAAACACTGGAAAAAATAAGGATAAAGTGGACTACAGAAACTGATGCTCTAAACAAAGGAGAGAGAGAGAAAAGCACAAGGGAAAGTGGGCAATCGGAACACCATAGAGAGAGGAGAGATAGAAATGCCTGAAAAAGTAAAGGGGGTTGGGTATGGCATCCGGCGCTCGGGATTCCAGCAGTCACATGATACCTAATCCTAATCCTAACCCTCTGGGGGGGTGGCGGATAGGGCTAACCCTCAGGGGGTGGCAGCTAGGACTAACCCCCCCCCCTCCTAGTGCCTTCCCTAACACCCCCTCCCCCGGTCCTAACCCTCCCTCCAATACTCGCCTTCGGGATGTTGGCTGTCTGTGTGCCGGCACCAGTCTCCCAAGTGGTGTCAGGATTCCAACATCGGTCAAATGACCGCCGGTATACCGTCTGCCGGGATGGTAAATGTATCCTGAGGACAGGTAGTGAGTGTGGAGGGATAGGTGGTTCAGTAAAATGTAACAGCTCAAACTGCGATCATTCACTGATAAATTGATTTATAGCTCTCCCTTTTTAACCATTGCAGTCATAAAAGCAATGTTTTTTAAACTTTTAAATAAAGCTTGTTAGCATCCCCAGCACACTGTATATGCTGGGAGATATAGTTCTCAATATGAAAACATTTAATTACTGTATGAACTCTAATTCCCCAACTGAAACCTCTCACAAACACACACTCCTAAATCTAGTACACACACACACACATTTCCCCAGTACTGACAACTCTCATCACTTCCACACACTGACAACTCCCTCCTGCTCCTCTCCCCACTGACACTGACAGCTCCCCCACAGTCACACACATCCTCCACCCCCCCACCCCCCCCCACACACACACTGATAGCACACATGCACAAATCCCCCCCTCCTCGACACTAACTGTCACGGACTGCTTGGGCAGCAGGGGGCAGGCTCTGACTTGAAGTGCTGAAATTCAACAGCTCTCTCGAACTTGCAAGGCATGGCTGTGCAGCTGTCTCCAGCCATCTCCTTGCCCACTGTGTAATTTGTGGCGTTCTCTGATGTTCCCCGCTCTGCCTCTACAACCGGCACATAATGTACAGCAGTGGTGACTCCTGAGTATGGGCCTGGAGAACTCCGCCTACCGGGGGGTAGGGATTAATAATTTCAAAGGGGCAGAGCTAGGAGTGAAGCAGTGGACAGCAGTTGAGGGGCGTTTCAAACTGTAACAGGGTTGGGACAATTTCAGTATCCTTCCCTCACCGTCTAATTGGTCAGTCCCACGCTGATTGCCATAGCGCCCTTTTCGAAACTGCAGAACTCTATCCCTTAGCCACGGTTGGCACAGCTGGATGGTGCCCCTGGCAAGTGCCATCCTGGCCAAGGGGTAGATACGCCCCTGAGGGTCAGGGCCAGCAACAGAAATCTCGGGGCCCAGTACACTGATATCTCTGGGGCCCCCTCAACCCCCCTAAACTTGGCAGAGGGATCTTTAAAAAAAAATGGAGCCTTTGACTCGGACCGTCAGTGAGGCCTGCAGGTGGTTTTCATACTGGGCTATCCAGCTCTTCGGTGGCGGTGGCAGGGACATTCAGAAAAGGGCCAGCACAGCAACATGCATAATAATGGCAATACAGTATGGACCACAGGGACTGGACAAAGTGATGGGGTAAAAGGAGGGGGGAGGGTTTAGTTGGCCTGTTAATTGTTTTCCTGCTTAAATTGAGCAGTTGGTGGATACACTTTAAAAAGCAATATTGGCACTGTGGCCCCATTATTTCTGTTCTTAATACTTGGAGCCCTGAACAAGTGTCCCCTTTGTCCCCCCTGTCACCGGGCCTGTTCAGGCGTTACCTATGGAGAAGCTGCGACATGACATCCTAGGACACGATACTGCACCATGCATCACCATTATATTTCAGTGTGCCTTGTCAATATTTAAATCTTGTTCTGTGTGACGTGAGTTGTAAATGGTTGAAAATCTCTGTGCTACAGTATCGTCACCATGTAGTTATAACAACACCGCAAAACCACCAAAAGACGTGTTTTGGTAGAGGGACTGCTGGAGGGGCCCATTGGGGCCCCCAGTTTGCTACCCCACCCCAGTATACCTGTGCTGTAGCCAGTGGAAGGGGCACTATCTTCCCGGTGATCTCTTAGGGAAGATGGTGCCGCACATAGAAAGCAAAGACTCTGGCTGCACTCTCCTGCCCTCGCTCTAAGCAAGGTGATCGGGCCACAAAAGGACCCCTGTCGGACCCCTGCCGGACCCCGGCCTGTGGGCCACAAAAGGATGCATTGGGGGCGGCATGCGGCCCATGGGTTTGACACCCCTGCCCTAGAGTATCAAAATTTGTTTCACGGCACCCCTAGGCCAAAGTTTTTTTTATTGAGAAATTCAGAAAAAAATATAAAATTAAGTAAATTGTGTTTATAGCATGTCATCCTCAGGTTCAGTTATGTTGTGAGGGAATGGTTTTGCCAATTTAATAAATTATAAATAATTTTAATTGGTCCTGGACCACCAAACTATGCTACCAGTGCAAGAACCCCAGTTTGGAAACTACTGCCATAAAATAAACCTTTTTTGTTTTTTTTAAACTACATGTAATACACCTTAGAGCTCAGTTCCTAAAAGGTTTTAAACCCTTGCATACAGTAAACTACACATATTTAAAAATCCTACACCGGGCACAAGTGCTCACGGGCCAATTTCATGGCAGTCTCGGATAGGAGGGCATTGTGGATTCACCAAGGGAATGCTGATGCTGACTCCAAGAAGAAAGGGAGTCTCTTCCCTATGAAGGTGAAGCCTTGTTTGGCGACGGCCTAGTTAATTTGATCTCGGCAGCTCCCGCAGGTAAGTCATCCTTCTTGCCCTATGTTCCCTCTCAACGGATGAAGACGCATCATTATCTGACGCAGTCATTTCGGCCCAATAGATATGCAAGAAGTTAAGATTCCCCTTTCTTTGCAGGTAGAGGAAGGAAAAGAGGGAAGAGGTCTGTAGCCTCTTCAAGATCGCAGGAGCAGAGATCGTCCTCTGCTTCTGCCAAATCCACTGCATGACGCTGGGGCTCTCTTGCAGGAGCCCGCACCAGTGGGGGGCACGTCTAAAACTCTTCAGTCAGTTCTGGATTCATTCGGACCTGGACTCGTGGGTTTTACAAATAGTGTCCCAAGGGTACAAACTGGGGTTTCAAGACGTTCCCCCTCACCGATTATTCAAGCCTCTTCGTGGTCCCGAAGCCGGACGGCTCAGTCAGACCAATCTTAAATCTGAAATCCCTTAATTTCTACCTAAAGAAATTCAATTTCAAGATGGAATCTCTCAGGGTAGTGATCTCCAGTCCGGGGGATAAAGGAGATTTCATGGTTTTGGTAGACATAAAGGATGCCTACTTATATGTTCCCATTTAGCCACTGCATCAAGCTACCTGAGGTTTGCAATTCAGGATTGTCATTACCAATTTCAGACGTTGCCGTTTGGTCTGTCCACGGCTCCGAGGATTTTCACCAGGGTGATGGCGGAAATGATGGTTCTCCTTCGCAAGCAAGGAGTCACAATTATCCCGTACTTGGATGATCTCCTGATAAAGGCGAGATCCAGGGACCAGTTGGTGCAAAACATCTACTCTCCCTGACAGTTCTTCAACAACATGGTTGGCTCCTAAACTTGCCAAAATCGCAGTTGGTCCCAATGACGCGGTTGTTGTTTTTGGGAGTGATACTGGACACAGAAGAGGTTTTCTTCTAGTGGAAAGGCTCTGGAGATCCAGAGTCTGGTCAAACAAATTCTGAAACCAGCAAGAGTGTTAATCCATCAATGCATTCAGTTGCTGGGGAAGATGGTTGCGGCCTACGAGGCCATTCAGTTTGGCAGGTTCCATGCCAGAGTGTTCCAGTGGGACCTGTTGGACAAGTGGTCCGGATCCCACCTACACATGCACCGGAGGATAATCCTGTCTTCCAAGACCAGAATCTCACTCCATTGGTGGCTGCACAGTTCTCACCACCTAGAGGGGCGATGGTTCGGGATCCAGGACGGGATCCTAGGGACCACGGATGCAACCCTCCGAGGCTGGAGAGCAGTCACACAGGGGGAAAACATCCAAGGAAGATGGTCAAGTCTTCCTTGGATGTTTTCATCTCCACATAAATGTTCTGGAGTTAAGGGCCATTTAATAACTGCAGACACAGTACGCACTGGGACGGGTGCCCAGCATCCTCTACGGACTAAGAGAAAAGGATTTACCGGTAGGTATTAAAATCCTATTTTCTCTAACGTCCTAGAGGATGCTGTGGACTCCGTAAGGACCATGGGGATAGACGGTCTCCGAAGGAGACATGGGCACTTTAAGAAAGACTTTAGTTCTGGGTGTGCACTGGCTCCTCCCTCTATGCCCCTCCTCCAGAACTCAGTTTGATACTGTACCCAGTGGAGACTGGGTGCTTTTCAGGAGCTCTCCTGAGCTTTCTGACAGAAAGTATTTTGTTAGGTTTTTAATTTTCAGGGAGCACTGCTGGCAACAGACTCCCTCATCGAGGGACTGAGGGGAGAGAAGCAGCCCTACTCTCTGAGTTGCAAGGTCCTGCTTCTTAGGCTACTGGACACCATTAGCTCCAGTGGGATTGGTACGCAGGATCTCACCCTCGCCGTCCGTCCCAGAGCCGCGCCGCCGTCCCCCTCGCAGAGCCGGAAGATAGAAGCCGGGTGAGTATGAGAAGAAAAGAAGACTTCAGAGGCGGCAGAAGACTTCATGATCTTCACTGAGGTAACGCATAGCACTGCAGCTGTGCGCCTTTGCTCCCATACACCTCACATACTCCGGTCACTGTAAGGGTGCAGGGCGCAGGGGGGGCGCCCTGGGCAGCAATATAAACCTCTTTCGCAAAAATATAACATATATACAGCTGGGCACTTTATATATGTATAAGCCCCCACCAATTTTACAGTTTAAGCGGGACAGAAGCCCGCCTCAGAGGGGGCGGGGCTTCTCCCTCAGCACTCACCAGCGCCATTTTTTCTCCACAGCACCGCTGAGAGGAAGCTCCCCGGACTCTACCCTGCTTATACCACGTTAGACAAGAGGGTTGAAAAGAGGGGTGGGGGGGGCACATAATTCGCAAATTACATACAGCAGCACTACTGGGCAAACATTAAGTTACTGTTTTATTCCTGGGTTATATAGCGCTGGGGGGTGTGCTGGCATACTCTCTCTCTGTCTCTCCAAAGGGCCTTGTGGGGAAACTGTCTTCAGAAAAAGCATTCCCTGTGTGTGTAGTGTGTCGGTACACGTGTGTCGACATGTCTGAGGAAGAAGGCTATATTAGAGAGGAGCGGGAGCAAATGAATGTGGTGTCTCCGCCGACAGCTGATTGGATGGATATGTGGAATGTTTTAAATGCTAGTGTAAACTCATTGCACAAAAGATTAGACAAGGCAGAAGCTTTGGGACAGTCAGGGTTTCAACCCATGCCTGATCCTATGTTGCAGGGACTGTCAGGGTCTCATAAGCGCCCACTATCCCAGATTGTTGACACAGATACCGACACGGATTCTGACTCCAGTGTCGATTACGATGATGCAAAGTTACAGCCAAAATTGGCAAAATCCATTCGATTTATGATTATGGCAATAAAAGATGTTTTGCACATCACAGAGGAATCCCCTGTCGCTGACAAGAGGGTACATATGTACAAGGGAAAGAAGCCTGAGGTAACCTTTCCCCCCTCACACGAGCTGAACGAGTTATGTGAAAAAGCTTGGGAATCTCCAGATAAAAGACTGCAGATTTCCAAAAGGATTCTTATGGCGTATCCTTTCCCATCAACGGATAGGTTACGATGGGAATGCTCCCCTAGGGTGGACAAAGCATTAACACGCTTATCCAAGAAGGTAGCCCTCCCGTCCCAGGATACGGCTACCTTCAAAGAGTGTGCTGACCGCAAACAGGAGATTACCCTGAAGTCCATTTATACACATTCAGGTACCTTACTCAGACCGGCAATTGCGTCGGCCTGGGTGTGTAGTGCTGTAGCGGCATGGACAAATACCTTATCTGAGGGGATGGATAGCCTAGACAAGGATACTATTTTATTGACCCTGGGGCATATAAGAGATGCTGTCCTATATATGTGTGTATGCAAACTACAGGTGGTGCTGCAGGGCCCACACCCTTTTACTTGTCTTGTAGAGCAGCTCTGAAGCTGTTACAGTGCCCAGCTGCTGCAAGAAATCAGCTTGAATGCTTCAGGGGCTTGGGCATGGCCAACATGAGCCCCACACCGAAGGAGGGTGGGGGTGTTTAATGCAAACTTGGGGTTATACAAGCGCCGCAAAAGGCCGCCATGCCCTGCATGCCCCTTTTCTCTTTTCATATACAGATGAGGGTTCCAGCCAACTTTGGCCCACTGCTTGGATGACATCACCGTATGCAAATCCGTCTGCTGCAGACCTTCCCCCAGGAATGCTTGCAATAGTTGTTGCATATGGTTTAATGTCTGAGGGTGCTTCAGTATTAGGCAGCCTTCCGCCCTCCCATGTTCATCTGAAAAGATGTGGTCTCCCTGCAGTTGTTGTCCCCAGACGAGAGTTCCCTTGTGCTTCCTCAGTTAAATCTCCTTAACTTGACGGGGGTGTGCTCGAGCAGCCGCCCTCCCCAGCCCTATCCCAACACATACTTATCTTGCATATGAAATCTCTTGATCATGAAGATAGTTCTCACAGGTTGAGGTTCATCCTGGCCCCGCTCCCCGCTGGAGAGCGCTGATGGGGACAGCAGCGGGGCTTCAGCAGAAGGGTGAGTATGTGTGGCCAGAGACCTCCCTTCCCATGTGCAGGCCTGCAGAGTCTGCCACGCAGGATGGGGCATGTGGCACTCTCCCTCCCAGGGGCTCTTCCAGATGTAGCTCCTCAGCAGTATTTTTCCCGGGCTGCGCGGCGCTCTCCCCGACTGGCATCCGCCCTGGAACACTGCCTTCCTCAACGCAACATCAGCAGGGGGCCCAGCCTCATCACCATCCCAGGTCTTTCTCATGTATGTATCATGTATGTGTGTGTGATATATGTATGAAACATATATGTTTGTGATACATACATATCTATCTATCTATCTATCTATCTATCTATCTATCTATCTATCTATCTATATATCGTATGTGTGTGTATATATATGTATCTATCATGTATGTATGTATGTATCTATCTTGTATGTATGTGTTCTATCTATCTATCTATCTATCTATCTATCTATCGTGTGTGTGATATATGTATGTATCTATCATGTATGTGTTATATGTATGTATCACACCTTCCTCTATACATATACATACATACATACATACATACATACACACACCTATATCTGTATGTACACCGACATACACACACCAACATCTATAGATAAACACGCTGACCCCTAAACGTACACCAACGTACCCACACCTGCATCTATACCTACACATGCTGACACGTGGACGTACACCGGCTTACCCACATGTGAATCTATACATACATGTGCTGACACCTGGACATACACTGATGTACCCACACCTAACATCTATACATACACATGCTAACACCTGGACGCATACAGACGTACCCACATTTGCATCCATGCATATATAGATGTAGGTGTGTGTACGTCAGTGTACGTCCAGGTGTCAACGCGTGTATGTATAGATGCAGGTGTGGGTACGTCTGTGTATGTCCAGGTGTCAGAATGTGTATGTATAGATGCAGGTGTGGGAACGTCAGTGTAGGTTCAGGTGTCAGCGCGTGTATGTATAGATGCAGGTGCTTGTATGTCCAGATGTCAGTGCATGTATGTATAGATGCAAGTGTGGGTACGTCGGTGTATGTCCATTTGTCAGCGCGTGTATATATAGATGCAGGTGCTTGTATGTTGGTGTATGTCCAGGTGTCAGCATGTGTATGTATAGATGCAGGTGTGGGAATGTTGGTGTATGTCCAGGTGTCAGGGCGTGTATGTATGGATATTAGGTGTGGGTACATCAGTGTATGTCCAGGTGTTAGCGCATGTATGTATAGATGCAGGATAATAATCACACAGCGTGCCCCCCACCAACCACAAACCTCCCCCACCCCCCTGTATGACATAAACACCGCTAATTCCACTTACACACAATAATTTCAGTTTGCGACCAGGAGCCGGCAATGTATGTGCACCCAAATGAAGCCACTGTACATGCCCTGCAGGCTGCTATGTACTGCACAGGTGCAACAAATGTAAATGCCCTATCTTTAAAATGGGGCATATTTTACTAAATTAAAAAAACCTGTAACTTTCTGTAAAACCTTAACCCCAAAAGGCACTACACTAACATCGGGGTGTAGAGTTGGATCTTGATCCAAGGCACCAACAGGCTAAAGCTTTGACTGTTCCCAGGATGCCTTGCACCGCCTCCTCTACAACCCTGCCCAGTGGCGTAACTAGACCTTTGTGGGCCCCATAGCAAAATTCTGAATGGGCCCACCAGCACTCAACAAGAATGAGTGGCGTTTGGGGTCAGAAAAGTAGAGGGGAAGGGGTCTGACAGAGTAGGGGGCAGGACATGAATGAATAGAAACTGAGGTGTCCATTATATAAAGAAATACAGTATGTGTGTCTGTGTGTATATCACACACACACACATATAAGGGAAATTCAAATGCCCTCAATTATTGTGCCCATTACACTCTGGTTTAGGTGCACAAAGCACCTAAACCTGAATAAAGTAATGGGCGCGATCATGAAAAGACACCGTTTGGTTGCCCAAATGGGTCTCTTTGCACACATTTCAGCTTGTTTCCCCTGGGGGTAGCGAGCTGAAATAAACATGTCGCACCCGTTGGCAGCAACATTAGAATAGCTGCTGACGGGCACGATTGAGGGAGGAAAGGGACATTTGAATCCAGCCCATAGATGCAATGTGAATATGTAATTTGTACCTTCCTATCTTAAAATGTATATAGTAGTGTTTACACTAGAGGTCTTTCCGAACCCCCTAATCCTAACATTGTAATTTGCTTTAGGGCGCACCTCCAATTAGTCTAGTGTTTCGTATTTTCACATTAAATACTTTCTTGCATTGGTTGGTTAAAGATTAGATCGTATTTTTTTCTAGATATAGCTGTGCATAGTCTACAAGGCTACATGCTTCTCCCCTAACTAGAGATGTGCAGCGGGCATTTTTCGTGTTTCATGTTTTGGTTTTGGTTTCGGATCCGCAGTTGTGTTTTGGATACGGACGCGTTTTGGCAAAACCACCCTTTCGAGTTTTGTATTCGGGTGATTTTTTTTTTAAAACCTCAAACAGCTAAAATCATAGAATTTGGGGGTAATTTTGATCCTATAGTATTAAGCTCAATAACCATAATTTCTACTCCTTTCCAGTCTATTCTGAACACCTCACACCTCCCAATATTATTTTTAGTCCTAAAATTTGCACCAAGGTCCCTGGATGACTAAGCTAAGCGACCCAAGTGGGCAGCACAAACACCTGGCCCATCTAGGAGTGGCACTGCAGTGTCAGACAGGATGGCACTTAAAAAAATAGCCCCAAACAGCACATGATGCAAAGATAAATAAAAAAAGAGGCGCAAGATGAAATTGTAGTGTGTCTCTCCTGCTCAGTGTCAGTTCTCAGTAGTATCCTCATCAGTGCTCAGTATCACTGCTCATTGTCTTGTGCTGCAATGTGGTGCTCAGTATACTAGAGTATATTACTAATAGTCCAGTGCTGCATCTTGCTGCTCAGTGTCAGTTCTAGTATCCTCATCAGTGCTCAGTATCACTGCTCATTGTCTTGTGCTGCATTGTGGTGCTCAGTATACTACAGAACATTACTAATAGTCCAGTGCTGCATCTGGCTGCTCAGTGTCAGTTCTAGTAATCTCATCAGTGCTCCGTATCACTGCTCATTGTCTTGTGGTGCTCAGTATACTACAGTACATTACTAATACTCCAGTGTCTTGTGCCGCATATGGCTGCTGTAGGGTGCTGTGGTAGTGTCCTGTCACTGTGCATATGTCATCATTCCAGTCACAGTGATATCTGGTATCTATCTAGTGGTATCTAATTCCAGACATTACCACCGTCTAATTCCAGATATATTACTGGCATATAATTCCACACATTAAAAAATGGAGAACAAAAAGGTGGAGGGTAAAATAGGGAAAGATCAAGATCCACTTCCACCTAGTGCTGAAGCTGCTGCCACTAGTCAAGGCAGAGACAATTCAATGCCATCAACATTATGTTATGATTATACGATACATTATATATCATATCATTGTATGGTTGTAAAATACAACTTAAAAACTTTAATGAATAAATACATAAAGTAGCTTTTATGTAACCTTTTTAAACCTATTAGCATAGACCGAATCTCATCGTGTGTATAGGCCTTTAGTTCAACAACAGCATGGGACCAGTTAGTGTGTTTTGACCACTGCACATCACCTGGTGTTATATAGTAAGCACCACTATGGCATAGTATACAGCATTATGGGCCTGATATGAGTGTGACCAGCGGTGATGTGGAATGCAGTAGGAGGTGCTGTTTAGCAAGCACCACTTCTATATTCACCATGCAGTATATTGTGTGAATATAGAAGTGTTGGCTGTGTTATGTATTAGAGTAATTATTGCAGCTCCCAGCTAAAATTGCAACAATGTAATTTAGTGACAAGCTGCAGAGATTAACCCTTTCTGTGGCTGCTGCACAACCTCTATTCATATCGCTGAATTCAATTAGGGAGATGTTCTCACCCCGCGAGCAAGCGCAGGTATATGCCACACTTAAATGTATGGGTATGGTCTCCATAAAATGAGCGTAGCCTTGCAGGCAAAGACTACCTTACACCCTAGTTCTTGACCCTGCACCAACAGACCTCGGCCACCACAGGGAAAAAAGTACAGTAATTTCCACCATGTTAAGCCCCACACATTAATGCCCTTTGGAACATATTATGTCACACACCACAATATCTGTGATACACTATGCCCTACAGTAAAGCTTCTAATTACTTTTACAAAAACTGCTCAACGCCAAGAGTTTCACGTGCTGGGTGTCATGCTCATTGCCAGGGGTTTCACTCTCTGGGTGTCATGCTCATTGCCAGGGGGAACGCAGTAGGAGGTGTTATATAGTAAGCACCACTATGGCATAGTATATAGCATTATATATATTGTGAGCACTGGTGATGTTGAGTGCAGTAGAGCTGCTGCTGGGTAATTACAATTTACTACAACCACCAATATATTCTGCTGCACTATATATATGCAAATCTAATTCTGCTGGGTAATTACAATAGACTACAACCACCAATATATTCTGCTGCACTATATCTATATTTGCAAAGCTAATTCTGCTGGGTAATTACAATTGACTACAACCACCAATATATTCTGCTGCACTCTATCTATATATGCAAAGCTAATTCTGCTGAGTAATTACAATTGACTACAACCACCAATATATTCTGCTGCACTATATCTATATATGCAAAGCTAATTCTGCTGGGTAATGCAAATTGAAACATTATTGCATAGTATGTGATTTTTAAGTACTTTTTTAAAGTTTTGAATGATAAAGACCCAGTTTAATCTTTGTGGAATGCCTGGTTGTTGTTTTTAAGGTAATTTATTGCCTGGCATTTGAGGTGGGGGGGGGTTGGTTACAGATTTCAATTATTGGTTTTACTTGTAATAGTCTTCTACTTAAGTCCAATGGTGTAGGCTGTGCAAAGCCGTTTGGCTGTGCATTTATTGATCTAAGCGTGCATTTTTATCAAAGCGTGATAAAATTGACACATAACAGCAGCGTTCAATCAGCGTTAATTTATCTTCAGCTGATATCGATTGTGAATTGACGTTTCTTCTCTTCTTGTCACCTACAGGTAATTACAATTGACTACAACCACCAATATATTCTGCTGCACTATATCTATATATGCAAAGCTAATTCTGCTGGGTAATGCAAATTGAAACATTATTGCATAGTATGTGATTTTGAAGTACTTTTTTAAAGTTTTGAATGATATAGACCCAGTTTAATATTTGTGGAATGCCTGGTTGTTGTTTTTAAGGTAATTTATTGCCTGGCATTTGAGGGGGTGGGGTGTGGTTACAGATTTCAATTATTGGTTTCACTTGTAATAGTCTTCTACTTAAGTCCAATGGTGTAGGCTGTGCATTTATTGATCTAAGCATGCATTTTTATCAAAGCGTGATAAAATTGACACATAACAGCAGTGTTCAATCAGCATTAATTTATCTTCAGCTGATATCGATTGTGAATTGACGTTTCTTCTCTTCTTGTCACCTCCAGGTAATTACAATTGACTACAACCACCAATATATTCTGCTGCACTATATCTATATATGCAAAGCTAATTCTGCTGGGTAATGCAAATTGAAACATTATTGCATAGTATGTGATTTTGAAGTACTTTTTTAAAGTTTTGAATGATATAGACCCAGTTTAATCTTTGTGGAATGCCTGGTTGTTGTTTTTAAGGTAATTTATTGCCTGGCATTTGAGGGGGTGGGGTGTGGTTACAGATTTAAATTATTGGTTTCACTTGTAATAGTCTTCTACTTAAGTCCAATGGTGTAGGCTGTGCAAAGCCATTTGGCTGTGCATTTATTGATCTAAGCGTGCATTTTTATCAAAGCGTGATAAAATTGACACATAACAGCAGTGTTCAATCAGCGTTCAATCGAAGTGAAAAAGAAGGAAAACAGAAGCACACCAATCTAACAAAACAAAGAAAACTGAAGAACTAATAACAAATGTGAGTCACTTACTCCTCAGATCACTCACCTCCTGATTGTTGCATCTGATTACATAGCACAGAACTACCTTACTTGGACATTTCATAAACCATCCATTTCACCTACAAATGCCTGTATCTGTATTATTGTAATTTTGTTTTTTAAGCACAGCTGCACCAATGCAATTTTACCTGCAAACACTTAAAACATCTAACATAATTACCATTGCTTCTTAAACCTCTCACAATCCTTTCATTTCTTACACTCCAAATACATTTCTGCACCCACTTTATCTACGCTTTTGACTCATTTCATACTAAATCTACACCCCTTGAGCCTACACTGCTTTTCTCACCTGCATTTCTGCAATTCTTCTGCTCGGATTGCCTTACAGTCTCCTCTCCTACTTCCACTACTTCAACCTATTTACCTACTTAACACTATGTCAAGGTTTTCTTATACTCCCCACATCACTCAGTGTCTACCTAATAATGTATCTTTATCCTTCCCCACTAGTCTCCTCCACCTCCTCCTCTCTCCCCTCCTCTGTCTCCCCTCCATCCCTCTGTTTCCTTCCCCCACCTTTCCTGTTACCCCACTTTCATTCACCTCTGCCCCATGGTCCTGCTACCCCACAACTCAGCCCTGCTCCCTCTCTCCCTTCCCTGTCACCTCCCCACACCCCCATCCACATCACACTGACCTCCCTCCCTGCCCACCTCCTGCAGTTTCCCCTCCTAGCTCAGGCACCCGTACCATCACTACTCTCTCATCATCCCTGCCCTCAAAGTTAATCCCACCTCATCGCTACAGCAACCCTGAAAATCTAATTCACATCTCTCCCACAAACTCATACCCCCTATCCTGTGCCCTCTGGAATGCCAGATCTGTTTGTAACAAACTGGTCCCCACTCATGACCTTTTCATTTCCAACTCCCTACACCTACTAGCCATTACTGAAACTTGGATTACGCCCTCTGACACTACTTCTGCTGCTGCTCTCTCTGCTGGGGGCCTTACATTCACACACACACCCCGACCTGGGGGTCGCCATGGGGGTGGTGTTGGGGTCCTTTTACCTTCTAGTTACTCCTACCAACTCATACCACCAGAACCATCCCTTATATTCTCTACATTTGAGGACCACGCCATATGCCTCTTCCAACCAGTCCATCTTAGAGTAGCTGTCATTTACCGCCCCCCTGGCACTGCTTCCAAATTCATCGACAACTTTGCTTCCTGGCTTCCTCACTTCCTCTCTTCTGACATTCCCACCATTATCCTAGGCGATTTCAACATCCCTATTGACATCCCCACACAATCCCCTGCCTCTAAACTCCTTAACCTCACCTCTTCACTTGGTCTCTCGCAGTGGACCTCCTCACCCTCCCATGTGAATGGGAGCTCACTGGATCTGGTCTTCACTCACCGCTGTGATATTTCTGATTTTTCCAACTCCCCATTTCCCCTCTCTGACCACCACCTGCTCTCCTTCAACCTATCTCTCTCGACTTCCCCATCTCTACCTCCTAAGGCTACCATCACTAAGCGTAACATTGAAGCTATTGACACCACATTCCTTTCCTCCCTGTTTGACTCACTTCTCTCTCCTATTCTCTCTCTCTCATGCCCTGAACAAGCCACTTCCACATACAATGCTTCCCTTACTTCTGCTCTTGACTCTGTTGCTCCACCAACCACTATTCACCCTTGCAAATTAACACCTCAACCCTGGCACACCAAATGCACCAGATATCTGCAAAAATGCTCATGTACTGCTGAGCGACACTGGAGGAAATCACGCTCTAAGGCAGACTTCCTCCATTTCAAACTTATGCTCTCATCCTTCAGTGCTGCCCTTTCTCTTGCTAAACAGTCATACTTCAAGAACCTCATCTCCTCCCAGTCTTCCAACCCCCGGCGCCTCTTTGCCACTCTCAACTCACTCCTCTGCCCACCTCCACCTCGTCTCCCTTCCTCACTCTCTGCTCTTGACTTTGCCACTTACTTCACATCCAAAATTGACTCCATACGTCAGGACATCACATCACACCAGACTATCAGTAACCAGCCTTCTCCCATCCCTTACCAACCCTCCCCATCCCTCGTACCAACTCTGTCATCTTTCTCCCATGCATCTGGAGAGGAAGTCATGGCCCTCATTCGTTCCTGTCCCCTCACCACCTCCCCACTTGACCCTATCCCCTCCCGCCTCCTTTGCCACCTCTCTTCTTCTGCTTGTTCCCATCTTTCCCACCTTCTCAATCTCTCCCTCTCATCAGGCACTGTCCCCTCTGCCTTCAAGCACGCTCTCATCTCTCCTATTCTTAAAAAACCTACCCTTGATCCAAACACTCTCTCCAACTACCGACCCATCTCTCTCCTCCCTTTTGCCTCCAAACTCCTTGATCGTATTGTCTACAACCGCCTTACTTCCTTTCTTTCCTCACACTCACTGCTTGACCCATTCCAGTCTGGCTTCCATCCTCTCCACTCCACTGAAACTGCCCTTACAAAAGTATGCAATGACCTCCATGCTGCTAAATCTAAGGGACACTACTCTCTACTTATTCTACTTGATCTCTCTGCTGCTTTTGACACTGTGGACCATCCTCTCCTACTGCAAATCCTTCACTCCATTGGTCTGCGTAACACTGCCCTCTCTTGGTTGTCGTCCTACCTTTCTGACCGTTCATTCTCTGTCTCCTCTCATGACTCCACCTCCCCCTCACTTCCACTAACTGTAGGGGTACCCCAAGGTTCTGTCCTTGGTCCTCTTCTCTTCTCTCTCTATACGTCCTCACTAGGTAAGCTCATTAGTTCTTTTGGTTTCCAATATCATCTCTATGCTGATGACACTCAAATCTATCTTTCCTCTCCAGACCTCTCCCCTACTCTCCTCACTCGTATCTCCAACTGTCTCTCTGCTATCTCTTCCTGGATGTCCCAGCGCTTTCTTAAACTTAACATGTCTAAGACCGAGCTGATCATCTTCCCTCCCTCCCGCATAATCTCACCTCCTACAATCGCACTACTATCTCCTCTACCCCCCAAGCGCGCTGTCTTGGAGTAATCCTTGACTCCTCCCTCTCCTTCAAACCACACATTCAGCACCTCTCACAAACCTGCCGTTTTCATCTAAAAAATATTTCCAGGATCAGACCCTTTCTGACCCAGGATGCTACTAAGACTCTTATCCACTCACTGGTCATCTCCAGACTGGACTGCTGTAATCTCTTCCTGACTGGCATTCCTGACAAATACCTCTCTCCACTCCAATCTATCCTCAATGCTGCTGCCCGGCTCATTTTCCTCACCAAACGCACTACGTCCACCTCTCCTCTCTTACTAGTCCTTCACTGGCTCCCCTTCCCTTTCAGAATCCATTTCAAGCTTCTCACACTTGCTTACAAAGCCCTCACCCACTCCTCTCCCATCTACATCTCTGATCTTATCTCGCTTTACACTCCCACCCGTCCTCTTCGCTCTGCTAATGCACACCGACTCTCCTGCCTACGGATTACTTCCTCCCACTCCTACCTCCAAGATTTTTCACGTGCTGCACCACTTCTCTGGAATTCCCTACCTCTCCCCCTCAGACTCTCCACCTCTCTACAAAACTTCAAACGGGCTCTCAAGACCCACTTCTTCACCAAACCCAGCCAAATCTCATCCTAAACCTCTGTTCCATGCTCTCTATGTACCCCATCTGTCTCACCCCTGTCTGTCTACCCCTCCCTTTTAGAATGTAAGCTCTCACGAGCAGGGCCCTCTTCCCTCATGTGCTTACTCTTTTCTTACTTTAATAATCTTCAGCTGCACCAAATCCAGCAGTCTTCTGCCACCTGATACTTATTCCAGTGTCATCTGCTGATGTAGCTATGTTTATTTACCCTGTACTTGTCCTATATTGTCGTCAACTGTAAGTTGCTGTTTCCTGTTTGATTATTTGTTTATGTACTCTGTAATTGGGCACTGCGGAACCCTTGTGGCGCCATATAAATAAAGGATAATAATAATAATAATAATAATAAATAATATAATATATAGCAGTACGGTACAGTAGGCCACTGCTCTACCTACCTCTGTGTCGTCAAGTATACTATCCATCCATACCTGTGGTGCATTTTAGAAAAAAACATGTCTCGGCAGAGCAATCTATAAATCCATGATTTTTCAGACAGCAACAGTGGGTATTGTAATAGTCACCCAATCCATCACTTTTATAGGGTTACATGCACCCACATGCTACAGCCTGTCTCAATAATTTTACTGTCACGCTGTGTGTGTTTGTGTTTTTATTTGGGTATTTTTTGTTGTTGTAGAACTACAGGTACCAGCAAGCCCGTTATTTCCCCGCCTGCTGGTACTTGAGGTTCTCCAAGTACCAGCAAGCGGGGGAGGCTTGCTGGGCCTTGTAGTTCCACAACGAAAAAAACAATATTCTTTTTTTACACACATGGCTATCAGCCCGGCACCCACCACCCAGGGGTGCTGGGGACAGCCTCGGGCTTCACCCCTGGCCCTTGGGTGCCTCGAGGGGAGGAACCTCTTGATTTAAGGGGTCCCCACTCCTCCAGGGAATCCCGGCCAGGGGTGACTAGTTGGAGGGGCAATGCCAGGGCCGCAGGGACCTACATAAAAGTATCCCCCGGCTGTGGCATTATCTCTCTGGCTAGTGGAGCCCGGTGCTGGTTTTAAAAATATGGGACCCCTACATCTATTGTACCACGTATTTTTGGAACCTGGACCGGTCTAAGAGCCCGGTGCTAGTTGTCTAAATACGGGGAACCCCTGTCCAATTTTCCCCCCAGTATTTAAATAACCAGGACCGGCTCAAAGAGCCCGAGGCTGGTTATACTAAGGAGGGGGGACCTCACGCATTTTTTTTAACCCATTCAGACCCTTCTCCTTTAAGTTAATGGAAGCCCTGGACAACAAAATTGCATTCATGTCCTCCTCCCTCACCCTTCCCAGTCCCAAACACTCATTTTTTTTTTCTTTAAAAATTTATAATATATAACGAGAACAATGAGCAGGCAGGCAGCGGGCATTGGCGGCATCGGACTGAAATAGAAATTAGTGGTGGAGGGCTGGGTCAGTTGATTGTGGGCGAGTTTGTAAGCCATTGGCGGTGGCAGCGGGTATCGGCTCAGAGGCAGTAGCGGGCATTGGCTAAGGGTCATCGGCAGGATTCGGCGGACATTATGGCTGTAGTGCCTCACTAGCCACTGACCTCACCGCACGCCACTGTGGGACAGATGTAACATGCAGAGAGAGGTAGATTTGGGAGGGGGAATGTCCTAGCATAACTGTTAATTGCAGTGTAATACTGTAATTCAGCTGTGCAGCATTTGTGGCTAAATGTCAAAGAAGCCAGTATTTACCCTGCATGCAAAACAATAAATGTATTTGAACATACCTCCCAACTATCCCAATTTTTGCAGGACAGTCACTTTTTTGGGGAATGTCCAGCTAACCCAAACAACCCCCCCCCCTTCCCATGGGGAAGGGGGGGGGGGGTGGAAGGCTCCCTGTAGCTTGTTGCTCTGCAAATATGCACATTGTGGGTAATTCAGACCTGATCGCTAGGGTGTGTTTTTTGCATCCCTGTAATCAGGTAGTTGCCGCCTACAGCGGAAGGGAAAATTTGCTGTGCAGGTGTGTGATCACATGTGCACAAGAGCTGCACAGCTCAGCACTTACTCAGCCATTGAGGTGACGTCACAAATCCTCCCACAAAACGCCGGGTCCCTCCAGTGTTTTTCCGGACACTCCCTAGAAACATTCAGTTGCCACCCACACAAACACCCTCTTCTTGTCAATCTACTTGTGATCTCCGGACCGTCGCACTTACGCATTGTGGCGCATACGCATGTGCAGTGCAGACCAGATTGCCCGCTGGGTGAAAATAAATTGAAGCGATCTGGTCTGAATAAGCCTCAATGTCTATTCACGGGAGACAGAGGGGCTGGGGCATGGCCAGCAGCTCACAGAGCACCTATAATGACAAAAATGGGAGACATGGCTCATGATCGCGATATACCTGCGAAGGTACGCCCTCTACTGATTGACAGGCAGAGGCATTCGCATTTTCTGCGGGGCACCCGGAGAAAATGTAGGCACACGCACAGGATGGACCCTGCGTATATGCCCCCATCCTCTTCATAGTTTTTGCGGTTGGAACGCGTATTACGATCCAAACTGAATTAGGCCCTATGTCTTATATACACGAGCAGTGTGAAAACATCAATCGATGGGGGTAATTCCAAGATGATCGCAGCAGGAATTTTGTTAGCAGTTGGGCAAAACCATGTGTACTGCAGGGGAGGCAGATATAACATGTGCAGAAAGAGTTAGATTTGGGTGAGTTATTTTGTTTCTGTGCAGGGTAAATACTGACTGCTTTATTTTTACACTGCAAATTAGATTGCAGATTGAACACACCACACCCAAATCTAACTCTCTCTGCACATGTTAAATCTGCCTTCCCTGCAGTGCACATAGGTGGTCATTCCGAGTTGTTCGCTCGGTAATTTTCTTCGCATCGCAGCGATTTTCCGCTTAATGCGCATGCGCAATGTTCACACTGAGACTGCGCCAAGTAAATTTGCTATGCAGTTAGGAATATTACTCACGGTTTTTTCATCGTTCTGGTGATCGTAATGTGATTGACAGGAAGTGGGTGTTTCTGGGCGGAAACAGGCCGCTTTAGGGGCGTGTGGGAAAAAATGCTACCGTTTCTGGGAAAAACGCGGGACTGGCTGGAGAAACGGAGGAGTGTCTGGGCGAATGCTGGGTGTGTTTGTGACGTCAAACCAGGAACGACAAGCACTGAACTGATCGCACTGGCAGAGTAAGTCTCGAGCTACTCAGAAACTGCACAGAGATGTCTTATCGCAATATTGCAAATCTTTCGTTCGCAATTTTAAGATGCTAAGATTCACTCCCAGTAGGCGGCAGCTTAGCGTGTGCAATGCTGCTAAAAGCAGCTTGCGAGCGAACAACTCGGAATGAGGGCCATGGGGGGTAATTCTGAGTTGATCGCAGCAGGATTTTTGTTAGCAGTTGGGCAAAACCATGTGCACTGCATTTACGAACAGATGATTTTTTTATATAAATTTTAAAATGTTAGTAAATGTGTGTGTTTTTTTCAACCTGGAAGCCCAACATCGATTAAGATCGATCTTAAATAGACCCCTGGGTTTTAAGGATAACCATGGTTGAGTCCAATGGTTAATTCACATTGACCGAAGTTCTAATTAAGTCACCTGTGCTCAAGCATGATATCCTTAAAATCTGGATTGCAATGACAGCATTTTGGAACTATGCCTAAGGGTTTAATTTTTACATTTATCCACTGACAATAAATCTACCTACAATATCCCTGTAACTGTTATGATTACAGTATTTCACTAAATAATTTAATTTGCTGAACCTTCTGTAAAAAGAAATATTAAGCTGCTGCAATTCCCAGATGCAGCAAATTTGTTAGCTAGTGGGCAAAACCATGTGCACTGCAGGGATGGGGGGGGGGGGCAGATATAACATTTGCAGAGAGATTTAGGTGGGTTATATTGTTTGTGTGCAGGGTAAATATTGGCTGTTTTGTTTTTACACTGCAATTTAGATTTCAGTTTGAACACACCGCACCAAAATCTAACTCTCTCTGCACATATTATACACCCCCCCCCCCCCTGCAGTGTACATGGTTTTAGCTAATAAATTTGCTGCTGTGATCAGATCTGAGTTAAGCCCTATGTATTTGGCACTGGCAAAGGGTTAGAGGCCTTGCTGTAGAGCTCACACCTTTCTTATCATGCATTGTAATATTTCCTATGTCCTGATGTTGTGCTCTCTGCTCCATCCAAGTAAACAGCAATGTAGCATGGCTATCAAAGAGCGTGAAGTTTGCAGATTTCCTGGGATTAATGCTAAGGAATGCTATTCCAGAGGCTGCTGCTTTAATTCAAGTGTCACTGGGGTTAAATGGTGTTTTTACCTTAAAAACACAGGTAGAGTATATAGTACAGTGGTAAAGTGGGAGCATGTAGTGCTATTGATTACAGATTTGATGGAGCTTAAACATGGATAAGGTCCATGGCTCTAAGAGTTTATCTTGTGTATCCTTTATTCTTAGTCATGGTCAGATAAGATTAGAAAATACCATTTAAGTGGAAATTTCCTGTTAGCTGTTTTTCAGTTTGCTCAACTGTCTGATTAACTGGTCCTAAAAAAGGACCAAAGGAGCTAAATTGCCCTGTGATCTAGCTAAATTGCCCCAGTAAAAAAAAAAAAAAAACTAAGCTGCTGTAATTCCTGGATGTTTCCTTACTGCATCAACAGGAAGTGACAAGAAACAATGTAATGTGGAACCGTACAGCAGAAGGGATTGCGGCTACCCCACAATAAGTGCAGCGGAATGTAAGAAGAGGAATTGTTGCTTTGACTGCAGCATTCCCGGGGTTAACTGGTGTTTCTTCAAGTCACAAGGTATGGAGCTGCTGTATAGTTACTCGCAAGTCAGTAGTTGTATGATGCTCACACCTGTTAAGCTGGATACACACAGAATGCCCTACACAGGGGGTGAAATGAGCGCCCCCCCACCCCCCGTACGCTCAGCACACATCACGCTGTGCTGAGCGGGGGGAGAGATGTGTGCTGAGCAGTTCGCTCAGCACACATCTCTCCCCAAAATCGGGCCGTGAATACGGACCTTTAAACTGGATCCACACTTAGATTATCTGTCCAATTTTTTTTTCTAGTTGAAACAAAATTATGCTAATATGTGGCAGCAAATGACAATTGACCATTTGCTCACAAACACTGGAAAACATCCAAAAATGGTCATTTAGATAAATTGGTTAAATCCATTTCATTTAGCTAATTTATCCAAACTACCTTTATTGTATCTTTGTGGGTGAATGATGTGTGGGTCAGTGTTGAGGGTGGTGGAGGAGATGGGTAATAGGCACAGCAGGGTGTGGACAGTCAAATAGTGTGCTTAGAGGTTCAGAGTCATTGTATGAGACTCTGGCAACAGTGACTTGATGAGTCTGGTGTCCATAGGGTGGGACGCATTAACCTTTTTATGCTATTGAAATAGTTCTCCTCCTGACCGACGCAGTTCCTTGCTCCGAGGTTGGTGTATTGTCCTGTTGCAGCGCCTCTCCACTGTGGTCACAGTGAGCTGTGTGGTGTTGCTGGCGCATGCCAATCTCCCCCCAACCTCCCTCTTGCATTTCAGACCTACGTACGCATGATGGGATCTTGTATGATATGCGCGTGTGCTGTAGAGATGAAAGTGGGGGTGAGGAGGCAGATCGTGAGATGGGGAAACTTTGTGGACTGTTAGCGAAGGGGAGCACTGGGCAATCTGAGTTGCAAAGAGGGCAGCAGAAGAGGTTATTGCATGTGCACTGGTGACAGGTCCATCATTGGTGGCCAGCCTCAGTGGTAAAGGGGTACATGAGCTAGTGTCCCTTGGCCAGCCATGTACCATGGCCACCTCCCTACCTCCTATATATTCTCCCTGATCTGTCACTTTGTTACGGTCTGCTGCTGGCACTGGTGTATCGTCCTGCAGTTGCCGTCTCCGCCCATTGCTGTGACTTCCCCCAGAGTTAGCCACACAGAGTGACAGATCTGGGAAAATATATAGGAGATCATTACTTTCACTTGCAGCCTACCTTATTTTTTGCAGCCTAGCATGCTCCTGACCCCTTCTCTCACTAATACTTATACAACATTCATGAACTCATCTTAAGGTTTCTTTATTATTCAGTCACACTGTCTTGGATCCAAACCATTTCCTGTGGCATTGCAGTCAAACAATTGAGCTATTTACCCTTGCATAGAAAGGTATAATCTAAGCTAGAGAATTCTATTTGGAGCTCACCTTGTACTTTGTGAAGAAATAATCAGCTTTGTGGCTGAGCAGATATATGGAGTGTGTGGCTGCACACTGCATTGATCTGCTGAGTTGCAATGCTAATAATTTTTTTTTTTGCAAAGTACCAATAGCTTCATTGTGAAGGTGGAAAGAAGGGTGTTACGGCATGGAATGTACAAACTGCGAGACCCTGCTGGTAGCGCCTTTGTCTATTTAGTAGGAAGGGCACGTAACAGCCGGGGGGCAATGGAGGAAGCCCCTTTAGGGCTGGAGCCCGGCGGCAACTGACTCCGTTGTCTCTGGCAGTTCCGCCCCTGGACTAGAGGAATGGTCAAGAACATGGCAACATTTAATGCCAAAAAATGCAAAATCATACACGTCTCAAAAATGCAAAGGCTAACTATAATATTAAGGGCATTATAATGGCAAGAGGAAAGCTACCTAAGTATTACTATTTCAGGTAAGCAATGTAACAAAACAATAGGAAAGGCAAGTCAGATGCTTGTTTGCATAGGTTAAAGAACCAGTAGCAGAAAAAAGTAATACAGGTTGAGTATCCCATATCCAAATATTCCGAAATACGGAATATTCCGAAATACGGACTTTTTTGAGTGAGACTGAGATAGTGAAACCTTTGTGTTTTGATGGCTCAGTGTACACAAACTTTGTTTAATACTCAAAGTTATTAAAAATATTGTATTAAATGAACTTCAGACTGTGTGTATAAGGTGTATATGAAACATAAATGAATTCTGTGAATGTACACACACTTTGTTTAATGCACAAAGTTATAAAAAATATTGGCTAAAATGACCTTCAGGCTGTGTGTATAAGGTGTATATGAAACATAAATGCCTTCTGTGCTTAGATTTAGGTCCCATCACCATAATATCTCGTTATGGTATGCAATTATTCCAAAATACAGAAAAATCCGATATCCAAAATTCCTCTGGTCCCAAGCATTTTGGATAAGGGATACTCAACCTGTAATGCCACTGTATAGGTCCTTGGTACAGCCACATTTAGAATCCTGTGTTCAGTTCCAGAAGCCATATCTCCAGAAGGCTGTAAATACATTAGGGCAACTAAAATTGTGCATGGCCTACATCACAAAACTTACCTGGAAATACTAAAAAATGTTGATGTGTATAGTTTGGAGAAGGGAAGAGGGAACATACAGTAATAGAAACATTTAAATATATAGGGAGGAATGTAATAGGGTGTGAGAATCAGAAAGTGAGAGATTTTGTTTTTTCCTGTTGTTTTTCTTGTTTTTGTTTGATTGTTTGTTTTTAAAGTGGCAATCCTTTACATGGCAAAACCAGGTTGATATTTGCCATGTAAAGGATTGCCACCGTGGGCATGTGTAGAAGGGGCACTGCTACTGTTGGCATTATGTGTGTAAGCTGCACTGATATGGTGGTTATGTGTATAAAGGGCACTGCGACTGTGGGTATTATTATTATTATTATTACATGCGGTGTAATGACAATAAGATAGTGCTACTGTGTGGCGTATTTTGATTTGGGGTGCTATTGTGTGGCCATGCCCCTTCCTTGTGATACCACACCTTCTTTTTTTAAGGAGCGCACTGTCCCTTTATTAAGTATTGGAGAGAGGGCCCAAATTAATAGTTTGCAGGGAGGCGCCAAACACCCTAGCACTGGCCCTTTGGTAGGGGACAGGATTTGCTTCTGCTTGTGCACATATGTTATGATTGCCAGCCAACAGCACTGGTTTTGCCTATAACACTAACTATAAATATTTTGAATTGGTCCTGGACCACCAATCCAAGGCACCCCTGCAAGTGTCCTGAGGCACCCCAGGGTGCAGTTTGAGAACCACTGGTCTAGTGAGTACCCAGGATAATTATTGTAGCTGGTCTGCGGGTAACAGCTCTCAGATCCACTTCTAGAAAAAATGCAGCAATGTAATTTGAGTGACAAACTGCAGAGATGAACCCTTTCTGTGACTGCTGCACAGGGATCACACAAACTCTATTCATAGGGCTGACTTCACTTAGGGGAGATGTTCTCACCCCGCAAAGAAGTGCGAGTATATACCGCACTTACGGTACCATTGGATTTACAGATATTTTCTTGCAATACACTATGGGGGTCATTCTGAGTTGATTGCTCGCTAGCAGTTTTTAGCAGCCATGCAAACGCATTGTCGCTGCCCACTGGAGAGTGTATATTCACTTTGGAGAAGTGCGAACACTTGAGCAGCAGAGCGCCTGTAAAATCGTTTCAAAATAAGACCAGCACTGTAGTTACACTTCGTGTGCGTTGATTCTAACAACCGAGGGACGGCTTTTGATGTCACACACCCATCCAGCGAATGCCCAGCCACGTCTGCATTTCTTCTGCCACGCCTGCATTTTTCCAAGCACTCCCTGAAAACGGTCAGTTGACACCCAGAAACGCCCTCTTTCTGTCAATCTCCTTGTGGCCTGTTCTGTGATTGGAATAATCGCTAGAACTAGTGCAAAACCACAATGGACTTTGTACCCGTACGATGCGCATGCACATTACGGAGCATGCGCATGCACAGATTAGCCATTTTTTTTCAACTGATTGCTACGCAGCGAACAACGGCAGCATGCGATCAACTCGGAATGACCCCCTATATACATAGAAACATGGATTTTTACTGCAGGAATTATGGTTAGTTTAGGGGTATCGGTTAGGGTCAACAGAGGTGTAGCTAGGGGTCCAAGCGCCCCTGGCAAAGTAAGGGACTGGCGCCCCCCCTTTCGATAAAGCATTGCAGTCCATTGGCGGTTACCATGTTGGAGCCACAGCAACTGACCCCCTCCCCCACACGCTGCCCTACATCATCGGCTGGGATTCACTGTTGGTGTGAAGCCACTGGGAACAGTCTGGTAGCATTAGCAGCAGTCTGTGTCATAGATAGGGAAGGCAGAAGGTTAACTAGCTAATAGCAGTCTGTTGGCAGCAGAGGCTGGGCGGGGGGCTGAGAATGAGCCAACGCTGATCAGTGTCCAGTCTGCTCAGACAAAAATATTTTGTGATCAGGGCTGGTTCTAGACCAAAGGAGCCAATGGCAAAAATTTCCTTTGGCACCCCCCCCCCCCCCACACACATACACATACACACACACACACACCAAAAAAGAACATATCCCAGTTTAACATAACGCTATGTGGTGCAAGGTGTGGAGCTGGTCACTTGTATCAGACCTCTGACATTTGCCTTTTCACCCATATTGCATACTTTTTCTTGCAGGTTGTGTCTTAATTCAAGAAGTGTTCTAAGTACTTCAGCTTAGTATCTTTACTGACCCCTCTTTACCCCACACTACATAACTGACCCCTCTATACCCTACACTACATCACTGACCTTTCTATAACCATCACTGCATTACTGACCCCTCTATACAGTACACTGACCTCTATATACCTGCTAGTACATCCCTGATGCCTATATTCCCTAAGCTAAATCCCTGATGCCTCTATTCCCTACGCTACATCCCTGACGCCTCTATTCCCTATGCTACATCCCTGACGCCTCTATACCCTACGCTACATCCCTGATGCCTCTATTCCCTACGCTACATTCCTGATGCCTCTATAACCTACGCTACATCCCTGACGCCTCTATACCCTACGCTACATCCCTGACGCCTCTATACAGTACAATGCATTACTGATCCCTCTAGACCATACATCCTCATTACATCAGAGAGATAGTGAAACACTGGAAAAAATAAGGATAAAGTGGACTACAGAAACTGATGCTCTAAACAAAGGAGAGAGAGAGAGAGAGAGAGAGAGAGAGAGAGAGAGAGAAAAGCACAAGGGAAAGTGGGCAATCGGAACACCATAGAGAGAGGAGAGATAGAAATGCCTGAAAAAGTAAAGGGGGTTGGGTATGGCATCCGGCGCTCGGGATTCCAGCAGTCACATGATACCTAATCCTAATCCTCTGGGGGGGTGGCGGATAGGGCTAACCCTCAGGGGGTGGCAGCTAGGACTAACCCCCCCCCCCCCCCCCTCCTAGTGCCTTCCCTAACACCCGCTCCCCCGGTCCTAACCCTCCCTCCAATACTCGCCTTCGGGATGTTGGCTGTCTGTGTGCCGGCACCAGTCTCCCAAGTGGTGTCAGGATTCCAACATCGGTCAAATGACCGCCGGTATACCATCTGCCGGGATGGTAAATGTATCCTGAGGACAGGTAGTGAGTGTGGAGGGATAGGTGGTTCAGTAAAATGTAACAGCTCAAACTGCGATCATTCACTGATAAATTGATTTATAGCTCTCCCTTTTTAACCATTGCAGTCATAAAAGCAATGTTTTTTAAATTTTTAAATAAAGCTTGTTAGCATCCCCAGCACACTGTATATGCTGGGAGATGTAGTTCTCAATATGAAAACATTTAATTACTGTATGAACTCTAATTCCCCAACTGAAACCTCTCACAAACACACACTCCTAAATCTAGCACACACACACACACACACACACATTTCCCCAGTACTGACAACTCTCATCACTTCCACACACTGACAACTCCCTCCTGCTCCTCTCCCCACTGACACTAACAGCTCCCTCACAGTCACACACATCCTCCACCCCCCCACACACACACTGATAGCACACATGCACAAATCCCCCCCTCCTCGACACTAACTGTCACGGACTGCTTGGGCAGCAGGGGGCAGGCTCTGACTTGAAGTGCTGAAATTCAACAGCTCTCTCGAACTTGCAAGGCATGGCTGTGCAGCTGTCTCCAGCCATCTCCTTGCCCACTGTGTAATTTGTGGCGTTCTCTGATGTTCCCCGCTCTGCCTCTACAACCGGCACATAATGTACAGCAGTGGTGACTCCTGAGTATGGGCCTGGAGAACTCCGCCTACCGGGGGGTAGGGATTAATAATTTCAAAGGGGCAGAGCTAGGAGTGAAGCAGTGGACAGCAGTTGAGGGGCGTTTCAAACTGTAACAGGGTTGGGACAATTTCAGTATCCTTCCCTCACCGTCTAATTGGTCAGTCCCACGCTGATTGCCATAGCGCCCTTTCGAGACTGCAGAACTCTATCCCTTAGCCACGGTTGGCACAGCTGGATGGTGCCCCTGGCAAGTGCCATCCTGGCCAAGGGGTAGATACGCCCCTGAGGGTCAGGGCCAGCAACAGAAATCTCGGGGCCCAGTACACTATCTCTGGGGCCACCTCAACCCCCCCCTTAACTTGGCAGAGGGATCTTTAAAAAAAATGGAGCCTTTGACTCGGACCGTCAGTGAGGCCGGCAGGTGGTTTTCATACTGGGCTATCCAGCTCTTCGGTGGCGGTGGCAGGGACATTCAGAAAAGGGCCAGCACAGCAAAATGCATAATAATGGCAATACAGTATGGACCACAGGGACTGGACAAAGTGATGGGGTAAAAGGAGGGGGGAGGGTTTAGTTGGCCTGTTAATTGTTTTCCTGCTTAAATTGAGCAGTTGGTGGATACACTTTAAAAAGCAATATTGGCACTGTGGCCCCGTTATTTCTGTTCTTAATACTTGGAGCCCTGAACAAGTGTCCCCTTTGTCCCCCCTGTCACCGGGCCTGTTCAGGCGTTACCTATGGAGAAGCTGCCACATGACATCCTAGGACACGATACTGCACCATGCATCACCATTATATTTCAGTGTGCCTTGTCAATATTTAAATCTTGTTCTGTGTGACGTGAGTTGTAAATGGTTGAAAATCTCTGTGCTACAGTATCGTCACCATGTAGTTATAACAACACCGCAAAACCACCAAAAGACGTGTTTTGGTAGAGGGACTGCTGGAGGGGCCCATTGGGGCCCCCAGTTTGCTACCCCACCCCAGTATACCTGTGCTGTAGCCAGTGGAAGGGGCACTATCTTCCCGGTGATCTCTTCGGGAAGATGGTGCCGCACATAGAAAGCAAAGACTCTGGCTGCACTCTCCTGCCCTCGCTCTAAGCAAGGTGATCGGGCCACAAAAGGACCCCTGTCGGACCTCGGCCTGTGGGCCACAAAAGGATGCATTGGGGGCGGCATGCGGCCCATGGGTTTGACACCCCTGCCCTAGAGTATCAAAATTTGTTTCACGGCACCCCTAGGCCAAAGTTTTTTTTATTGAGAAATTCAGAAAAAAATATAAAATTAAGTAAATTGTGTTTATAGCATGTCATCCTCAGGTTCAGTTATGTTGTGAGGGAATGGTTTTGCCAATTTAATAAAGTATAAATAATTTTAATTGGTCCTGGACCACCAAACTATGCTACCAGTGCAAGAACCCCAGTTTGGAAACTACTGCCATAAAATAAACCTTTTTTGTTTTTTTTAAACTACATGTAATACACCTTAGATCTCAGTTCCTAAAAGGTTTTAAACCCTTGCATACAGTAAACTACACATATTTAAAAATCCTACACCGGGCACAAGTGCTCACGGGCCAATTTCATGGCAGTCTCGGATAGGAGGGCATTGTGGATTCACCAAGGGAATGCTGATGCTGACTCCAAGAAGAAAGGGAGTCTCTTCCCTATGAAGGTGAAGCCTTGTTTGTCGACGGCCTAGTTAATTTGATCTCGGCAGCTCCCGCAGGTAAGTCATCCTTTTTGCCCTATGTTCCCTCTCAACGGATGAAGACGCATCATTATCTGACGCAGTCATTTCGGCCCAATAGATATGCAAGAAGTTAAGATTCCCCTTTCTTTGCAGGTAGAGGAAGGAAAAGAGGGAAGAGGTCTGTAGCCTCTTCAAGATCGCAGGAGCAGAAATCGTCCTCTGCTTCTGCCAAATCCACTGCATGACGCTGGGGCTCTCTTGCAGGAGCCCGCACCAGTGGGGGGCACGTCTAAAACTCTTCAGTCAGGAGATTTCATGGTTTTGGTAGACATAAAGGATGCCTACTTATATGTTCCCATTTAGCCACTGCATCAAGCTACCTGAGGTTTGCAATTCAGGATTGTCATTACCAATTTCAGACGTTGCCGTTTGGTCTGTCCACGGCTCCGAGGATTTTCACCAGGGTGATGGCGGAAATGATGGTCCTCCTTCGCAAGCAAGGAGTCACAATTATCCCGTACTTGGATGATCTCCTGATAAAGGCGAGATCCAGGGACCAGTTGGTGCAAAACATCTACTCTCCCTGACAGTTCTTCAACAACATGGTTGGCTCCTAAACTTGCCAAAATCGCAGTTGGTCCCAATGACGCGGTTGTTGTTTTTGGGAGTGATACTGGACACAGAAGAGGTTTTCTTCTAGTGGAAAGGCTCTGGAGATCCAGAGTCTGGTAAAACAAATTCTGAAACCAGCAAGAGTGTTAATCCATCAATGCATTCAGTTGCTGGGGAAGATGGTTGCGGCCTACGAGGCCATTCAGTTTGGCAGGTTCCATGCCAGAGTGTTCCAGTGGGACCTGTTGGACAAGTGGTCCGGATCCCACCTACACATGCACCGGAGGATAATCCTGTCTTCCAAGACCAGAATCTCACTCCATTGGTGGCTGCACAGTTCTCACCACCTAGAGGGGCGATGGTTCGGGATCCAGGACGGGATCCTAGGGACCACGGATGCAACCCTCCGAGGCTGGAGAGCAGTCACACAGGGGGAAAACATCCAAGGAAGATGGTCAAGTCTTCCTTGGATGTTTTCATCTCCACATAAATGTTCTGGAGTTAAGGGCCATTTAATAACTGCAGACACAGTACGCACTGGGACGGGTGCCCAGCATCCTCTACGGACTAAGAGAAAAGGATTTACCGGTAGGTATTAAAATCCTATTTTCTCTAACGTCCTAGAGGATGCTGGGGACTCCGTAAGGACCATGGGGATAGACGGGCTCCGCAGGAGACATGGGCACTTTAAGAAAGACTTTAGTTCTGGGTGTGCACTGGCTCTTCCCTCTATGCCCCTCCTCCAAACCTCAGTTTGATACTGTACCCAGTGGAGACTGGGTGCTTTTGAGGAGCTCTCCTGAGCTTTCTGACAGAAAGTATTTTGTTAGGTTTTTAATTTTCAGGGAGCACTGCTGGCAACAGACTCCCTCATCGAGGGACTGAGGGGAGAGAAGCAGCCCTACTCTCTGAGTTGCAAGGTCCTGCTTCTTAGGCTACTGGACACCATTAGCTCCAGTGGGATTGGTACGCAGGATCTCACCCTCGCCGTCCGTCCCAGAGCCGCGCCGCCGCCCCCCTCTCAGAGCCGGAAGATAGAAGCCGGGTGAGTATGAGAAGAAAAGAAGACTTCAGAGGCGGCAGAAGACTTCATGATCTTCACTGAGGTAACGCACAGCACTGCAGCTGTGCGCCTTTGCTCCCATACACCTCACATACTCTGGTCACTGTAAGGGTGCAGGGCGCAGGGGGGGCGCCCTGGGCAGCAATATAAACCTCTTTCGCAAAAATATAACATATATACAGCTGGGCACTTTATATATGTATAAGCCCCCACCAATTTTAGTTTAAGCGGGACAGAAGCCCGCCTCCGAGGGGGCGGGGCTTCTCCCTCAGCACTCACCAGCGCCATTTTTTCTCCTCTTTTCTGAGAGGAAGCTCCCCGAACTCTCCCCTGCTTATACCACGTTAGACAAGAGGGTTGAAAAGAGGGGGGGGGGCACATAATTCGCAAATTACATACAGCAGCACTACTGGGCAAACATTAAGTTACTGTTTTATTCCTGGGTTATATAGCGCTGGGGGGTGTGCTGGCATACTCTCTCTCTGTCTCTCCAAAGGGCCTTGTGGGGAAACTGTCTTCAGAAAAAGCATTCCCTGTGTGTGTAGTGTGTCGGTACACGTGTGTCGACATGTCTGAGGAAGAAGGCTATATTAGAGAGGAGCGGGAGCAAATGAATGTGGTGTCTCCGCCGACAGCTGATTGGATGGATATGTGGAATGTTTTAAATGCTAGTGTAAACTCATTGCACAAAAGATTAGACAAGGCAGAAGCTTTGGGACAGTCAGGGTTTAAACCCATGCCTGATCCTATGTTGCAGGGACTGTCAGGGTCTCATAAGCGCCCACTATCCCAGATTGTTGACACAGATACCGACACGGATTCTGACTCCAGTGTCGATTACGATGATGCAAAGTTACAGCCAAAATTGGCAAAATCCATTCGATTTATGATTATGGCAATAAAAGATGTTTTGCACATCACAGAGGAACCCCCTGTCGCTGACAAGAGGGTACATATGTACAAGGGTAAGAAGCCTGAGGTAACCTTTCCCCCCTCACACGAGCTGAACGAGTTATGTGAAAAAGCTTGGGAATCTCCAGATAAAAGACTGCAGATTTCCAAAAGGATTCTTATGGCGTATCCTTTCCCATCAACTGATAGGTTACGATGGGAATCCTCCCCTAGGGTGGACAAAGCATTAACACACTTATCCAAGAAGGTAGCCCTCCCGTCCCAGGATACGGCTACCCTCAAAGAGTGTGCTGACCGCAAACAGGAGATTACCCTGAAGTCCATTTATACACATTCAGGTACCTTACTCAGACCGGCAATTGCGTCGGCCTGGGTGTGTAGTGCTGTAGCGGCATGGACAAATACCTTATCTGAGGGGATGGATAGCCTAGACAAGGATACTATTTTATTGACCCTGGGGCATATAAGAGATGCTGTCCTATATATGTGTGTATGCAAACTACAGGTGGTGCTGCAGGGCCCACACCCTTTTACTTGTCTTGTAGAGCAGCTCTGAAGCTGTTACAGTGCCCAGCTGCTGCAAGAAATCAGCTTGAATGCTTCAGGGGCTTGGGCATGGCCAACATGAGCCCCACACCGAAGGAGGGTGGGGGTGTTTAATGCAAACTTGGGGTTATCCAAGCGCCGCAAAAGGCCGCCATGCCCTGCATGCCCCTTTTCTCTTTTCATATACAGATGAGGGTTCCAGCCAACTTTGGCCCACTGCTTGGATGACATCACCGTATGCAAATCCGTCTGCTGCAGACCTTCCCCCAGGAATGCTTGCAATAGTTGTTGCATATGGTTTAATGTCTGAGGGTGCTTCAGTATTAGGCAGCCTTCCGCCCTCCCATGTTCATCTGAAAAGATGTGGTCTCCCTGCAGTTGTTGTCCCCAGACGAGAGTTCCCTTGTGCTTCCTCAGTTAAATCTCCTTAACTTGACGGGGGGGTGCCCGAGCAGCCGCCCTCCCCAGCCCAATCCCAACACATACTTATCTTGCATATGAGATCTCTTGATCATGAAGATAGTTCTCACAGGTTGAGGTTCATCCTGGCCCCGCTCCCCGCTGGAGATCGCTGATGGGGACAGCAGCGGGGCTTCAGCAGAAGGGTGAGTATGTGTGGCCAGAGACCTCCCTTCCCATGTGCAGGCCTGCAGAGTCTGCCGCGCAGGATGGGGCATGTGGCACTCTCCCTCCCAGGGGCTCTTCCAGATGTAGCTCCTCAGCAGTATTTTTCCCGGGCTGCGCGGCGCTCTCCCCGACTGGCATCCGCCCTGGAACACTGCCTTCCTCAACGCAACATCAGCAGGGGGCCCTGGCCTCATCACCATCCCAGGTCTTTCTCATGTATGTATCATGTATGTGTGTGTGATATATGTATGAATCATATATGTTTGTGATATATATATATATTCCATAGACAAAAAACCTTACGGTTTCACATGTCCCATTAAGGCTTCTTAGACATGATCGAAATTTCAGAAACCTGTTGTAACTCTTCCACTCAAACTCCAAAAAGCAATGAAATTCCGATCATTAAGGCTGACGCCTTAATGGACGTGTTCCTTGCGCAATACAGATATGGTATGCCATCACAGCCTGTGGGTAAGTGCAGATTCAGCACTCTCACAGAGTGAGATTGCTGTCACTCACACAATGGTGGAGCTGCTAATTCACAGATTTGTGTGCTCATTGGAATACACACATGCAGTCTATGCAACTGAAGGTCTGAGCAGTTTTGTGGTGCTCCCATCCCACACAGTGCCCACAACCATCCCATTCAGTCAACACAACAAAGCCACCTTGTTACAACATCCTTCTAACTCCATACATCCATCTCACTTAGTATACACATTTAGCTCCCTCAAACATCTTGGTTAATTGCTAAACTATAATACCCCATCTACGGTCTATGCATCTACACTTACTTCCCCTATACACCCCCATGCTACCCGGTCTTCCCCAATCCCTACTGCTGTGTTCTCCCATCTGTGCTAGTCTGTACTAACTTATCTGTACCATCTGTCTTTCCCCACCTGTGCATTGTCTGTACCACCGTTTCCTTCTCTCTGTGCTGCTCAGTGTTTCCTTCTTCAACGTCACTCTGCCTCCTCCAGTACATGGCACACTGTCTTCTCTCCCATCTGCACCAGTTTTCTACCCATCCATGCCAGTGTTTTCAACCCATCTGCACCATTTCCCCCATCTGCACCGCTCTGTCTCCCTTCCCATACTTGCTGCTTAATCTACCCCCTATCCACACCACTCTTACCCTATTCATGTAGCTGACATCCTGAAGGTAAATTTAGTGGATCCTGCGCTCTTGGCAGGGGGATAACCACCACAGCCCACCCCCCAGTGGTCTGGAAACGCCTCCGTTGTGCAGACCATGCCCTGCCAATGGCATTCTAACGCTGTTTGCACGCCCCCCTCCTTCCCCGCAACCACCTCTGCCTATCCATCAGGCAGGGTGATAGCATCTCACTGGGCTCCTGGGGTACGCACGCGCAGTGCGGCCATTGCACGTGCGCACCTCACAAACTAATTCAGACTGCAATCGCTGCTGCTGCTGCGGTCTGAATTACCCCGTGTTTCTCTGTCCCCCCCCATTAGTGCTGCTTAGTGTTCCCTCTATCCACACACTTCTGTTCCCCCATCCACACCGCTCTCCTCCCTCCAATCAACAACACTCTTACCTCATCTGAGCAGCTTTGTCTTCCGCTCAGACCTTCAGTTGCATAGACTGCATGTGTGTATTCCAATGAGCACACAAATCTGTGAATTAGCAGCTCCACCATTGTGTGAGTGACAGCAATCTCACTCTGTGAGAGTGCTGAATCTGCACTTACCCACAGGCTGTGATGGCATACCATATCTGTATTGCGCAAGGAACACGTCCATTAAGGCGTCAGCCTTAATGATCGGAATTTAATTGCTTTTTGGAGTTTGAATGGAAGAGTTACAACAGGTTTCTGAAATTTCGATCATGTCTAAGAAGCCTTAATGGGACATGTGAAACCGTAAGGTTTTTTGTCTATGGAATTTCATCGCTTTTTTTAAATTTATTTTTTTTATTCAGAAATGTAAAATTTCACTGTAAGAATAAACATTTGATTTTTTAAATGTTTAATGAAAATGTTCGTATAACATCACTGTTCTGTGCAAAATTATTTTATTAACCAAACCAAATTGTTTAAGGTCCGTACACACTTAACGATTTAATGAGCGACGTCGCTCATTTTATCGTTAAGTGTGTATGCAGCCAGCGACAAACGATGCGCGGCCCCGCGGGTCGGCAACAATCTTCGCTGTCGGTAGGGCATGCAGGAAGGATGTGGACTGTCGTCCACGACCTTCATGCAGGGCTGGCGGGGGCGTGACGTCACTGAGCGATATGAGCGGTCATATCGCTCAGTGTGTACAGTCGGCCGCCGGCCGGCCCGGGAGGGGAAACATTAGACGATGTAGCTCACAGAGCGACATCGTTTAATGTGTACGGGCCTTTAGACTTTGGTCAAAATATTTTGCTGCCTTTGCAGCTGATGCAGGGAGGGGGGTAGGCGGCAGCAGCCTGTAACTGAGGCTGGAGGTAGGCGTGAAATGCATTGCTTGTACGTGTGAGTGCGTGGTGTCAGGTGCTGCGCGTGTATATGTGTGTGTGTGTCAGGTGCTGCCTGTGTATGTGTGTGTCAGCTCCTGTGTGTATGTGTGTGTCAGGTGCTGCGTGTATATATGAGTGTGTCTGATGGTGCGTGTGTATGCGTCAGCTGCCGCACGTGTGTGTGTGTGTCAGGTGTTGCGGGTGTATATGTGTGTGAGTATCAGGTGCTCCGCGTGTGTACAAGTGTATGTCTGGTGCTGTGCATGAATACGTATGTCTGTGTCAGGTGATGCGCGTGTACATGAGTGTGCGTCAGGTGCTGCGCGTGTACATGAGTGTGCATTAGGTGCTGCGCGTGTACATGAGTGTGCGTCAGGTGCTGCGTGTGTACATGAGTGTGCGTCAGGTGCTGCGCGTGTACATGTGTGTGCGTCAGGTGCTGCGCGTGTACATGTGTGTGCCTCAGGTGCTGCACGTGTCTATGTGTGTGTGAGTAAGGCACTGCGTGTGTATGTGTGTGTCTGATGGTGTGCGTGTATATGTATGTGTCAGGTGCTGCGTGTATATGCATGTGTCAGGTGCTGCGTGTATATGCATGTGTCAGGTGCTGCGTGTATATGCATGTGTCAGGTGCTGCGTGTATATGCATGTGTCAGGTGCTGCGTGTATATGCATGTGTCAGGTGCTGCGTGTATATGCATGTGTCAGGTGCTGCGTGTATATGCATGTGTCAGGTGCTGCATGTTTATTTTATTGTGTCTGATGGTACGTGTGTGTGTCAGGTGCTGCACGTGTATATGTGTGTGTGTGTCAGGTGTTGCGCGTGTATGTGTGGGTCAGGTGCTGCATGTTTATTTTATTGTGTCTGATGCTACGTGTGTGTGTGTCAGGTGCCGCACGTGTATGTGTGTGTGTCAGGTGTTGCGCGTGTATGTGTGGGTCAGGTGCTGCATGTTTATTTTATTGTGTCTGATGCTACGTGTGTGTGTGTCAGGTGCCGCACGTGTATGTGTGTGTGTCAGGTGTTGCGCGTGTATGTGTGTGTCAGGTGCCGCGCGTGTATGTGTGTGTCAGGTGCCGTTCCCCTTCTTCCCATCCCAGCTCTCTCTGTAGAATACAGCTCTGCACCCAGAGAGAGGGAAAGACTAGGGGGCTGATCACTGCACTGCTCACTTTTTGGTCATGAGTTCGGCCTCCTGTTTCTTCCAGTGCTGTGTTCCTGCAGCCTAGCCCTCCCTGTTGTGCCAGAGAATCAGCCTTCCTTCCCCTGACAGAGAGAGAGAGCCCGAGGCAGAGACACTCTTCCCGTAGCTGGCCTACCCCCAGTACTTCAGCACTGGCCATGCGGCAGTCAACAAAGGAGACCAGCAGGGGGTTCTGGCAGCATCAGCTGTGGCCGCAGCTGGATCGGGGAGGCCTGCAGTGTCTGAGGTGGGCAACACTTCCTCCGCCGCTGTCACCTTCCCCTGCCGGAGAGAAAGCCAGAGACATACCCTTCCCGCAGCTGGGATACCCCTAGTACCTCAGCGCTGGACAGGCAGAAGTCTATGGAGGGGACCGGCAGGGGTTTCGGGCCGCAGCAGTAGCAGCGGCCGCAGTCAGATCAGGGAGGCCTGCAGGGTCAGAACTGGGCAGCACTTCCACCAACACTGTCACCTCTGTGCTGGGCATGTATACCAGTCCGTACGGACGGAGGTGTCCACAACAGGCAGCAGTATAATGAGTCAGACAAACTCATTACACGCTGCCCACTGCTGCGCCGCATGCCCTCGATGGAGGAAGCCTAGATGCGGTCCCCAGCGGCAGCGAGGGAGAAGGGTGATCACATCACCCTTCAACCCGGCACCTCACAATCAGCTGGGGATCTGCAGTAGCTTCATCTTTCTCTTCCTCTCCCTCTCTGACAGCACAGCAGCCCCTCTGGGTCCCATGTAGCTCTGCCCCCCTGCTCACAGTTCACTCGGCCTCTCCTGATTAAAAAGAAAATAAGAGCCTGACCTGCTGCTCAGATGCGAGGAGGGGACGGGCGGTAGGTCCTCTGTGAGTACACTACACAGTCAAAATTAACTCTGACTCCTCACAACAGTGTGGACTGCAGGCGACGTCAGATGCCAATTTGGGTGTGCTTGCCGCACTACCTGCCCATCAAGCCCAACGTGGCATTTTGTATTAGGAACCCTATAACAGCATTCCGACATCCCTCCCTATGACGCTGCCATCCATACACTGCCGCTCTCATACATCCGTACACCGCCACTCTCATACATCCGCACACTGCCGCTCTCACACAACTGTACACTGTTGCTCTCATACATCCATACACTGCCGCTCTCATACATCCGTACAACCCCGCTCTCATACATCCGTACAACCCCGCACTCTTACAGCCGCACTCTTACAGCCGTACTCTTACAGCCGTACTCTTACAGCCGTACTCTTACAGCAGCACACCGCCGCACGCATACAGCCGCACACCATCGCACTCATACAGCCGCACACCGACGCAGTTATACAGCCGTACATTGCCGCTCTCATACATCCGCACACTGCCGCTCTCATACATCCGCACACTGCCGCTCACATCTATACATACATAGCCTCCATACATCTACACATCCAATCCCCGCGCAAGGGAACACTGAAATCACTATCACTTTTCCCCGGGGTGTGACCACAGCCAGCCACTACTCCGGCCACCTTCTTGTGACACCAAAATGCATCTTACCTATCATCAGGGTGGTGCTGCTGCTGGGGGCAGGTTGCTGCCTCAGTCTCCTAGTTGGTGCTGCGATTGGAGGGGGTACTGCTTCCCTGTGCTGCCACTGTCTCCCGGATCATCGTGCCGCTGGCTGAATTGCAGCTTGACGCTACTGCTGCCGGGAGTAACAGCTTCCTGACTGTTGTTGCTGGTGGCTGCCTACTGCTAATTGCCGCCGGAACACTGACCGGCTCGGCAGTGATGCTGGCGGAGGAGTAGTGGCGGTGGGGTGGTGCCTGCTCCCTTCCCTCGAGCATGCCGCAGTGTAAAAAAATAAATAATAGAGAGCATACCAGGGTGAGAGTCTGTATGGATCACAGTGATTACACGGGGCACAGCATAAGGACACCTTGCTGTGAGGGGCTCTGCCCACACAGATTGCTGCACCCTCTCTGATGTCAGCCGCTGCCCTCTCGTTCTCTGGGCGGCCAGTTCCAGTGTGAGGTAGGAGAGGAAGAGAACACACAGGTGTTAGGCGCCGTGGTCCGCGATGTCCTCGCGGCCCGGCGCCTAGCAACTAGGGACGCCGAGCGTGCTAGCCGCCGGCTCCCTAGCAACGCTAGGACGCCGGGCGCGCTGAGCCGCCTGGACCCTAGCAACGGGGACGCCACGGACGGACTGCGCTCCCCTTGCAGGGTCAATCAAGTGAACTACACACACACACTTGTCTTCTGGTCGTGCAGCAAGGCAGCTGCACGGCATTGTGCTAATCAGGCTCTGAACTTCTGATTGAAGGACTCCCTGCTAAATACCTTTTCAGTGCTTCACACAGACGCCGGTAATAGCTTCCTGCATGCTGCTTTGGTTTGCTGACGTCTGTTCCAGTTCTGCTGTGTCCGGTCATTCCTGTCCTCAGAGTTCCTGAATCTTAGTGTTGTCATCTCTTCCCAAGGAGTCTTCCAGTCCTCATTTACCCGCAACAGTCGCTAGAGGATCTCGTGTGGTTTTCGTGAGTGGCGGCTCAGCCGCGTGCTGCGGCCTAGGCCGCTTTATTTTGTATTCTGTGTTGGTGCATTTGCGGAGGTTTACGCTCCCACACTCCTCTCCGGAACTCGCCGGTGCCGGGTAGAAGAGTGGACAAGTGGGTATTTTGGTTGTCCTTTTCCCTGGCGGTTTTCCGCACATACTCTAGTTTAAAGTTAGTTTTGAGCCCCTGGCTTTGTTGTTTAGTAGAGGGCCCCTTGTTATCACCCTGTCTCGGATTTCTCTTTGTCTCCCATTAAGACCTGAGGGGGCATCGGAGTTGGGCAGACGTAATCCGCCCTTCAAACGCGGCTGCCATGGGCCCAAGCAACCATAGTCTCGCAAGAGATTTCTGACAGCACGGGCGAGACAACGGAGATAGGGCGCCAGGGGCTATTCCCGTTCCCACTCCCTTTCCAAGCATTACGTTCCAGTACTCAGGTCCTTGCTATAAGATATCCCCAGACCAGAGTATTGGAATCATAACAACAGGAGAGCAGCCCTGATATATAACAGAGGTGGAAGTTCTATAGGCAGCAGAGACGGAGACCAGCCAGCCAGTCTCCCAGTGCCCTGATCACTACACGCCGCCAGCACAGCATTACAGGAGGGTCCTATAGTGCTGCCCTGAGCTAACAGGTGTGTGTACCAGTGTGCTGCGCCCTGGTGTCTCTGAGAGGGGTGAGGTCACCGTGCCGCTTTAGTATATGGCTTTTCCTTAGTACTGTAAGTTACAGCCCTGCACTAGTAGTGGCAACTCTGCCCTATGTGAACCTGTGAGGTTATTTTCCTATTTACAGAATAACCGGGGAGAAGGCGGCCATATTGCGGCTCTCAAGAGAAGGCACTCTAGTACACCCCCTGCTGGCGGCCACTGCGCAGGCGCAACAAATTGAAATGCCCGATCTCTATAATGGGGCATATTTCTCTTAATTAAAAAAACCCTGTAACTTTCTGAAAAACCACAACCCCAAAAGGCACTTCACAGGGACATGCTCTATCTAATAAAACAAACCCCAAGTCATATATATATATATATATATAATAAGATTTTACTCACCGGTAAATCTATTTCTCGTAGTCCGTAGTGGATGCTGGGACTCCGTAAGGACCATGGGGAATAGCGGCTCCGCAGGAGACTTGGCACAACTAAAGAGAGCTTTAGGACTACCTGGTGTGCACTGGCTCCTCCCCCTATGACCCTCCTCCAGACCTCAGTTAGGATACTGTGCCCGGAAGAGCTGACACTAAGGAAGGATTTTGAATCCCGGGTAAGACTCATACCAGCCACACCAATCACACCGTACAACTCGTGATATTATACCCAGTTAACAGTATGACAACAACGGAGCCTCTGCACAGATGGCTCTCAACAATAACCCTTTTGTTAACAATAACTATGTACAAGTACTTGGGATGGGCGCCCAGCATCCACTACGGACTACGAGAAATAGATTTACCGGTGAGTAAAATCTTATTTTCTCTGACGTCCTAAGTGGATGCTGGGACTCCGTAAGGACCATGGGGATTATATCAAAGCTCCCAAACGGGAGGGAGAGTGCGGATGACTCTGCAGCACCGAATGAGCGAACTCCAGGTCCTCCTCAGCCAGGGTGTCAAACTTGTAAAATCTTGCAAATGTGTTTGACCCCGACCAAGTAGCAGCTCGGCAAAGTTGTAAAGCAGAGACCCCTCGGGCAGCCGCCCAAGAAGAGCCCACCTTCCTCGTGGAATGGGCTTTTACTGATCTAGAATGCGGCAGTCCCGCCGCAGAATGTGCAAGCTGAATTGTGCTACATATCCAGCGAGCAATAGTCTGCTTTGAAGCAGGAGCACCCATCTTGTTTGGTGCGTAGAGGATAAACAGCGAGTCAGTTTTCCTGACTCCAGCCATTCTGGAAACATAAATTTTCAGGGCCCTGACTACATCCAGCAACTTGGAATCCTCCAAGTTCCGAGTAGCCGCAGCACCACAATAGGTTGGTTCAAATGAAACGCTGAAACCACCTTAGGCAGAAATTGGGGATGAGTCCTCAATTCCGCCCTATCCATATGGAAAATCACATAAGGGCTTTTACATGACAAAGCCGCTAACTCTGACACACGCCTGGCCGAAGCCAGGGCCAATAGCATGACCACTTTCGACGTGAGATATTTTAACTCCACGGTTTTAAGTGGCTCAAACCAATGTGATTTAAGGAAATCCAACACCACGTTGAGATCCCAAGGTGCCACTGGAGGCACAAAAGGAGGCTGAATATGCAGCACTCCTTTAACAAAAGTCTGAACTTCCGGCAGGGAAGCCAGTTCTTTTTGGAAGAAAATCGACAGAGCCGAAATCTGGACCTTTATGGACCCCAATTTGAGGCCCATATTCACCCCTGACTGTAGGAAGTGCAGGAATCGACCCAGTTGAAATTCCTCCGTTGGGGCCTTCCTGTCCTCACACCAAGCAACATATTTTCGCCATATGTGGTGATAATGTTTTGCGGTCACGTCCTTCCTGGCTTTGATCAGCGTAGGAATGACTTCCTCCGGAATGCCCTTTTCCTTCAGGATCCGGTGTTCAACAGCCATGCCGTCAAACGCAGCCGCGGTAAGTCTTGGAACAGACAAGGCCCCTGCTGCAGCAGGTCTTGTCTGAGCGGTAGAGGCCATGGGTCCTCCGAGATCATTTCTTGAAGTTCTGGGTACCAAGCTCTTCTTGGCCAATCCGGAATAATTAGTATAGTTCTTACTCTTCTCCTTCTTATTATCCTCAGCACCCTTGGTATGAGAGGAAGAGGAGGAAACACATAAACCGACCGGTACACCCACGGTGTCACTAGAGCGTCCAACGCTATCGCCTGAGGGTCCCTTGACCTGGCGCAATAGTTTTCTAGCTTTTTGTTGAGGCGGGACGCCATCATGTCCACCTGTGGCCATTCCCATCGGTTTGTAATCAACCGGAAGACTTCTGGATGAAGTCCCCACTCTCCCGGGTGGAGGTCGTATCTGCTGAGGAAGTCTGCTTCCCAGTTGTCCACTCCCGGAATAAACACTGCCGACAGTGCTAACACGTGATTTTCCGCCCATCGGAGAATCTTCGTGGCTTCTGCCATCGCCATCCTGCTTCTCGTGCCGCCTTGTCGGTTTACATGGGCGACCGCCGTGATGTTGTCTGACTGAATCAGTACTGGCTGACTTTGAAGCAGGGGTCTTGCCTGACTTAGGGCATTGTAAATAGCTCTTAGTTCCAGAATATTTATGTGTAGGGACATTTCCTGGCTTGACCATAGTCCCTGGAAATTTCTTCCCTGTGTGACTGCTCCCCAGCCTCGAAGGCTGGCGTCCGTGGTTACCAGGACCCAGTCCTGTATGCCGAATCTGCGGCCCTCCAGAAGATGAGCACTCTGCAGCCACCACAGTAGAGACACCCTGGTCCTTGCAGACAGGGTTATCCTCTGATGCATCTGAAGATGCGATCCGGACCACTTGTCCAACAGATCCCACTGAAAGATCCGTGCATGGAACCTTCCGAACGGAATTGCTTCGTAAGAAGCTACCATCTTTCCCAGGACTCGCGTGCAGTGGTGCACCGACACCTGTTTTGGTCTTAGGAGGTCTCTGACTAGCGATGACAACTCCTTGTCCTTCTCCTCCGGGAGAAACACCCTTTTCTGTTCTGTGTCCAGAACCATCCCCAGGAACAATAGACGTGTTGCAGGAACCAGCTGCGACTTTGGAATATTCAGGATCCAGCCGTGCTGTTGTAGCACCTGCCGAGCAAGTGCTACTCCGATCAACAACTGTTCCTTGGACCTCGCCTTTATCAGGAGATCGTCCAAGTACGGGATAATTATAACTCCCTTTTTTCGCAGGAGTATCATCATCTCGGCCATTACCTTGGTAAACACCCTCGGTGCCGTGGACAGACCAAACGGCAGCGTCTGGAATTGGTAATGACAGTCCTGTACCACAAATCTGAGGTACTCCTGGTGAGGAGAGTAAATGGGGACATGCAGGTAAGCATCCTTGATGTCCAGTGATACCATGTAATCCCCTTCCTCCAGGCTTGAGATAACCGCCCTGAGCGATTCCATCTTGAACTTGAACCGTTTTATATACGTGTTCAAAGATTTAAAATTTAAAATGGGTCTCACCGAACCGTCCGGTTTCGGTACCACAAACATTGTGGAATAGTAACCCCTTCCTTGTTGAAGGAGGGGTACCTTGACTATCACCTGCTGCAAATACAGCTTGTGAATTTGCCTCTATCACAGCCTCCCTGTCCAAGGGAGATGTTGGCAAGGCAGATTTTAGGAAACGGCGAGAGGGAGACGTCTCGAATTCCAGCTTGAATCCCTGAGACACTACTTGTAGAATCCAGGGATCCACCTGTGAGCAAGCCCACTGATTGCTGAAGCACTTGAGACGGGCCCCCACCGCACCTGGCTCCACCAGTGGAGCCCCAGCGTCATGCTGTGGACTTAGCGGAAGCGGGGGAGGACTTTTGTTCCTGGGAACTGGCTGTATATATATATATATATATATATATATATGCACACACACTCATGTATATACATGTATACACAAATACACGTATGTACATGTTTATGTATGTATAATACACTGATAGAGTACATTGTATTTATGAATTAATTGCTTCCCGATTCTGCAGCAGCATCATCAGCACCATCAGTGTTACTCACAGTCACTTCACACTGACTGCTGCACAACACATCACTTAATTTCCGGGCCGCCCGCCACCTGGTGAAGAGACATGGGAGATGAAGGACCAGCAGTGCCATGTTGAGCGGAAGTATTGTGAATTAGTTACCCACACACTCCTTGTGACACCTGCTCCCCGTCTGCCCTCCCACCCGCCGCCTGCCATCCGGAACCCGCACTGACAAGTAAGTCTCAGCAGAATGTGTCTGCCGGCGGCTCCCAGTCCCCCCTAGAGGAACACTGCCAGTGGTGTGGCAGCCGCGGCAAACTAGGACTGAGAGACCGCAGCGGGAGGAAAGCACGGGTGGGCGGGAGGAGAGCATAGGCGGACATCACCACGTCACATTGCAAGGTGACACCAGTCCCCCCAGTGAGGCCGCCGACGAATGCACTCAGCATAGTATTAGCAGCAGGCAGAGGGGGGGCGGGCGCAGCGGTGGTGGGAGGTACGGAAATGAGCTACAGGCTAGGCTCCACCGATCACACACTCAGCGATCACTGTGCCACAGCAAGCGTGGCGTGCAGCGGTGCTGGACATTAGGGAGTGCCTGTGCGCACCAGGCACCCCCTGTACGCACGCCTATGCGCTACCACCCCCCATATGCCACACTACATCACTATGCTATAGCCCTCCCATATGCTGCACTTCATAGTTACACTATACCCCCCATACAACATACTACATCACCACACTACACTACTCACAATAAAATTAAAACATCCCAGTTCCTCATTCTTAATGAGCTCACGTGAGTTCTCTCCCCAACGGAGCTCCAGACCAAGTAACAATGAAGACACCAGCAGCGTGTAGGGGGCAGGCCTGGTCCACTTGTCAGGAGAGAGCAGTCACTGGAGGGTAAGAAGGGGGCGGGGCCTAGTCCTACAGACGGGAGAGAGCACAGACAGGAGAGAGCAAGGTACAGGGGTAGAAGGGGACGGCTGATGTGAAGAAGGGGGCGGGGCCTATTCTTGCATCCTTTCAAAATTCGACTTTTTAAAATTCGACATTTGACAAATTCGACTTTTCTGCAATGGTACAAATGCGGCAATTCAACAAAAGTATATTCAATTGAAGTTTGTAAATTCGACAACAGTGCTTTTAAACAGTAAATTCGTCATTTTCAATCCGCCACACTTTGCAGGCGGAATCTAATAAAAAAAATTTAAAACATGTTTTTTTGGGGGTAATAGCATATCTATTTATATTAGAAGGGATTAGGTACTTGGTTTGTCTTTTTTGGAGGCACAAGTATTAAAAACCATGGAAAAGAAAAATTGCGTGGGGTCCCCCCTCCAAAGCATAACCAGCCTCGGGCTCTTCGAGCCGGTCCTGGTTCTAAAAATCCGGGAGGAAAACGGACAGGGGATCCCCCGTATTTTTAAAACCAGCTCCGGGCTCTGCGCCTGGAGCAAAAAATACGGGGGACAAAAAGAGTAGGGTCCCCCATTATTTTTACACCAGCATCGGGCTCCACTAGCTGGACAGATAATGCCACAGCCGGGGGTCACTTTTATACAGTGCCCTGCGGCCGTGGCATTAAATATCCAACTAGTCACCCCTGGCTGGGGTACCCTGGGGGAGTGGGGACCCCTTCAATCAAGGGGTCCCCCCCCCAGCCACCCAAGGGCCAGGGGTGAAGCCCGAGGCTGTCCCCCCCATCCAAGGGCTGCGGATGGGAGACTGATAGCCTTGAGAAAATTGAAAGAATATTGTTTTTTCCAGTAGTACTACAAGTCCCAGCAAGCCTCCCCCGCAATCTGGTACTTTGAGAACCACAAGTACCAGCATGCGGGAGAAAAACGGGCCCGCTGGTACCTGTAGTTCTACTGGGGAAAAAATACCCAAATAAAAACAGGACACAGACACCGTGAAAGTATAACTTTATTTCACACCTGCCGACACACACATACTTACCTATGTTGACACGAAGCAGTCGGTCCTCTTCTCCAAGTAGAATCCACGGGTACCTGAAAATAAAAGATAATTATACTCACCTGATCCAGGTTCCAGATTAAATCCACGTACTTGGCAAAACAACAAACCGAACACCCGGACCAGACGGACTGAAAGGGGTCCCATGTTTACACATGGGACCCCTTTCCACGAATGCAGACATCCGAATCTCGCGGGAATCCGACAGTGGGATGATGACGTTCGGGCGCGCTCGGGTTAGCCGAGCAAGGAGGGAAGGTTCGAACCTGCCTCGGACCCATGTAAAATGGGTGAAGTTCGGGGGGTCCGGATTCCGACGAACCGAACCCACTCATCACTAGTATGTACGTGTGTGTCAGGTGTCGTGCGCATACGTGTACGTGTGTGTGTGTCAGGTGGCGCGTACCTACATGTGTGTATGTCAGGTGCTGTGCATGTGTGTACGTACACGCGTGTATGTGTCAGGTGCCGCGCGTGTACGTGTGTGTGTGTGTGCCAGGAGCCACGCGTGTACATGCGTGAGGGTGTCAGGAGCCGCGCGTATACGTACATACGTGTAGGTTTCAGGTGCCGGGCGTATACATACGTGTGTGTGTCAGGAGCCGAGCGTGTACGTACATGTGTGTGTGTCAGGAGCACCGCGCGTGTGTGTCAGGAGCAACGCGTGTGCATACGTGTGTGTCAGGTGCCACACATGTACGTACGTACGTACGTACGTACGTACGTACGTGTGTGTGTGTGTGTCAGGTGCCGCGCGTGTACGTGTGTGTGTCAAGTGCCGCGTGTGTACGTACGTATGTGTGTGCCTGGAGCGTGTGTGTGTGTGTGTGTCAGGTGCCGCGCGTGTACGTGTGTGTGTCAAGTGCCGCGCGTGTACATACATGTGTGTGTGTGTGTGTCTCAAGTGCTGTACGTGTATGTGTGTGTCTCAGGTGCTGCACGTGTATATGTGTGTATTTCAGGTGCTGCATTTGTATGCGTCAGCTGCCACGTGGGTGTCAGGTGTTGAGCGTGTATGTGTTTGTGTCAGCTGTCGCATCTGTATGTGTGTGACTGTCAGGTGCTGCGCGTGTATGTGTGTGTCAGGTGCTGTTCATGTATGTGGGAGTGGCAGGTGCTGCATGTGTATATATGTGTGAGTGGCAGGTGCTGCGTGTGTATACGAGTGTGTGTGAGGTGCTGCGAGTGTATGTGTGTGTTAGGTGCTCTGAGTGTATATGATTGTGTGTCAGGTGCTGTGCGTGTGTGCGTTAAATGCCACATGTATATATGTGTGTCAGGTGCTGCGTGTGTGTGTGTGTGTGTGTGTCAGGTGCTGCATGTCTGTATGTGTGTGTGTGTCAGGCGCTGCATGTCTGTGTGTGTGTGTGTGTCAGGTGCTGCATGTCTGTATATGTGTGTGGGTGTGTCAGGTGACTCATGTCTGTGTGTGTGGGTGTGTCAGGTGATGCATGTCTGTGTGTGTGGGTGTGTCAGGTGATGCATGTGTGTGTGTGTGGGTGTGTCAGGTGCTGCATGTCTGTGTGTGTGTGTGGGCGTGTATGTCAGGCGCTGCGTGTCTGCGTGTGTGTCAGGCGCTGCGTGTGTGTCAGGCGCTGCGTGTCTGCGTGTGTGTCAGGCGCTGCGTGTCTGCGTGTGTGTCAGGCGCTGCGTGTGTGTCAGGCTCTGCGTGTGTGTCAGGCGCTGCGTGTGTGTCAGGCGCTGCATGTGTGTGTGTCAGGTGCTGCATGTCTGCGTGTGTGTGTGTCAGGCGCTGTATGTCTGCGTGTGTGTGTCAGGCGCTGCATATCTGTGTCAGGTGCTGTGTGTGTGTGTGTGTGTGTGTGTGTGCGTGTCTGTCAGGTGCTGCGTGTCTGCGTGTGTGTCAGGTGCTGCGTGTCTGCGTGTGTGTCAGGCGCTGCGTGTCTGCGTGTGTGTCAGGCGCTGCGTGTCTGCGTGTGTGTCAGGCGCTGCGTGTCTGCGTGTGTGTCAGGCGCTGCGTGTCTGCGTGTGTGTCAGGCGCTGCGTGTCTGCGTGTGTGTCAGGCGCTGTGTGTCTGTCAGGCGCTGCGTGTGTGTCAAACGCTGCGTGTGTGTCAGGCGCTGTGTGTGTGTCAGGCGCTGCGTGTCTGCGTGTGTGTCAGGCGCTGCGTGTCTGCGTGTGTGTCAGGCGCTGCGTGTGTGTCAGGCGCTGCGTGTGTGTCAGGCGCTGCGTGTCTGCGTGTGTGTAAGGCGCTGCGTGTGTGTCAGGCGCTGCGTGTGTGTCAGGCGCTGCGTGTCTGCGTGTGTGTCAGGCGCTGCGTGTCTGCGTGTGTGTCAGGCGCTGCGTGTCTGCGTGTGTGTCAGGCGCTGCGTGTCTGCGTGTGTGTCAGGCGCTGCGTGTCTGCGTGTTTGTGTGTCAGGTGCTGCGTGTGTGTGTCAGGTGCTGCGTGTGTGTGTGTCAGATGCTGCGTGTCTGCGTGTGTGTCAGGTGCTGCGCGTGAGTATGTCAGGTGCTGCGTGTGTCAGGAGCATGTGAGTGTCAGGTGCGTGTGTGTGTCAGGCGCTGCGTGTGTCAGGCACTGCCTGTGCGTGTGTGTCAGGCGCTGCCTGTGCGTCAGGCGCTGCGTGTCTGTGTGTGTCAGGCGCTGCGTGTCTGTGTGTGTCAGGCGCTGCGTGTGTGTCAGGCGCTGCCTGTGCGTGTGTGCCAGGCGCTGCCTGTGCGTGTGTGCCAGGCGCTGCCTGTGCGTGTGTGCCAGGCGCAGCGTGTCTGTCAGGCGCCGCGTGTCTGTCAGGCGCCGCGTGTGCGTCAGGCGCCGCGTGTGCGTCAGGCGCCGCGTGTGAGTCAGGCGCCGCGTGTGCGTCAGGCGCCGCGTGTCTATGTGCGTCAGGCGCCGCGTGTGAGTGTGTGCGTGTGTGTCAGGTCCGTGTGAGTGTCAGGTGCTGCGTCTGTGTGTGCGTGTGTCAGGTGCTGCGTGTGTGTCAGGTGCTGCGTGTGAGTGTGTGTGCGCGTGTGTCAGGTCCGTGTGAGTGTCAGGTGCTGTGTGTGTGTGTGTGTCAGGTGCTGTGTGTGTGCGTGTGTGTCAGGTGCTGTGTGTGTGTGTGTGTGTGTGTGTGTCAGGTGCTGTGTGTGTGCGTGTGTGTCAGGCGCTGCATATGCGTATCAGGCGTTGCATGTCTGTGTGTCTCAGGCGCTGCGTGTCTGGGGGGGGTGGCCGGACACACAGCAGAGAGGAGGGGGGGGGTGGCTGGGCACACAGCAGAGAGGGGAGGGTGACCGGACACACGGCAGGGAGGGGAGGGGGTAGGGGGTGGCCGAACACAGCGGGAAGAGGGGGGAGTTGCCGAACACACAGCAGGGGAGGGGAGGGGATGGTGGCCAGACAAACAGCAGGGGAGGGGAGGGGGGGGGGAGGGTAGGCCGGACACACAGCAGGTGAGGGGGGGGGGCTGGACACACAGCAGGGAGGGGGGGTAGGCAGGACACACTGCAGGGGAGGGGAGGGTGGCCGGACAAACAGCAGGGAGGGGGGGGGTAGGCCGGACACACAGCAGGGGAGGGGGGGTGGCTGGACACACAGCAGGTGAGGGGGTGGCTGGACACACAGCAGGTGAGGGGGGGGCTGGACACACAGCAGGTGAGGGGGGGGGTGCTGGACACACAGCAGGTGAGGGGGGGGGCTGGACACACAGCAGGTAGGGGGGGGGGCTGGACACAGCAGGTGAGGGGGGGGGGCTGGACACACAGCAGGTGAGGGGGGGGGGCTGGACACACAGCAGGTGAGGGGGGGGGGGCTGGACACACAGCAGGTGAGGGGGGGGGCTGGACACACAGCAGGTGAGGGGGGGGGCTGGACACGCAGCAGGGGAGGGGGGGTAGGCCGGACACACAGCAGGGAAGGGGAGGGTGGCCGGACACACAGCAGGGGAGGGGAGGGTGGCCGGACACACAGCAGGGGAGGGGAGGGTGGCCGGACAAACAGCAGGGGAGGAGGGGGGGGCTGGACACACAGCAGGTGAGGGGGGGTAGGCCGGACACACAGCAGGGAGGGGGGGGGGGGTAGGCCGCCGAACACACAGCAGGGGAGGGGAGGGTGGCCGGACAAACAGCAGGGAGGGGGGGTAGGCCGGACACACAGCAGGTGAGGGGGGGGTGGCTGGACACACAGCAGGTGAGGGGGGGGGTCTGGACACACAGCAGGTGAGGGGGGGGGTCTGGACACACAGCAGGGAGGGGGGGGGGGTAGGCCGGACAAACAGCAGGGAGGGGGGGGGGGGTAGGCCGGACAAACAGCAGGGAGGGGGGGGTAGGCCGGACACACAGCAGGGAGGGGGGGGGGTCTGGACACACAGCAGGGGGGGGGGGTAGGCCGGACACACAGCAGGTGAGGGGGGGGGGTGGCTGGACACACAGCAGGGAGGGGGGGGGTAGGCCGGACACACAGCAGGTGAGGGGGGGGGGCTGGACACACAGCAGGTGAGGGGGGGGGGGGTAGGCCGGACACACAGCAGGTGATGGGGGGGGTGGCTGGACACACAGCAGGGAGGGAAGGGGGTAGGGGGGTGGCCTTATTGTAATAACCGTGTGGGGGAGGAGTCTGCGGCGGTGGGTGAATGAGATGTGGGGGCAGGCTGCTAAGGGTGCAGGGGAGGAGGGGAAGGGAGCCGGATGGATCTGAATGTGAGCCGCACGTAAGGGACCATACTGATCCTCCCCACCTCAGCCCGCTGGTGCTGCTGCTGCCTGACTTCTTCCGTGCAGCACAGCTGTCTTCTCCGGCTGCCGCTCCCGCACCCGCTTCAGGTGTGGGGGTACCACACCGCTCAGTAGGCAAGCGCTGTCAGTCAGGAGTCAGCGCTGCACCGGATGTCTCTTCTGGATGTCCTCTGACTTTCTCCTGCGGCGCAACTCCAGCTATTCCTCCCGCTGCGGCTCCCACTTCGGGTAAGGGGACCATATTGCTCAGTAGTGAGCACTTTCGGTAAGCCTGCGGCTGCTATGCCGCTACCCCTCTCCTCCACAGTCCTAATGGGTCGCTGCAGTCTGTAAGGGACCGCAGGTGCACACACCCAGGAACCGCTGGCTCTCCTCCCGCCGCCAGCAGCTACTTTTATAACCTCAGCCTGCACGAGACCCCTTCCCTCACTCACTCTCGCTCGCTCTCCTGGCGGCCACTGCGCAGCCGCAACAAATTGAAAAGCCCTATCTCTATAATGGGGCATATTTCTCTTAATTAAAAAAACCCTATAACTTTCTGAAAAACCACAACCCCAAAAGGCACTACACTGGGGCATACTCTATCTAGTAAAACAAACCCCAAGTCTTAATTCGTCCTCTATCCGGAGTTATGCCTTCCCAAAAAATATCCAATTCACTCTATAGGAAAACGGTGTCAAAAAGCCACAAAGGAAGTCACAGAAAAAAACTGACAGTTGGAACTTTAGGTTACTCCCAATTCCTCATTTTTTATTATTTTGCCCTGAAATTTGGCATGCAGCACCGGGTGACGATTCTACACGCCCATGCCAAATTTCAGCTCAGTACGTCCAATCAGTTTTGAGGTGTAGCCCCTCAAACACCATGCCCCCATCTCAGAAGTTCCCTATGGGAGAATTCCGTTTGTTCGATTCAGCCTTAATATAAGGGCACGACCGTGCCCTTATAATATCTATCTATCTATCTATCTATCTATCTATCTATCGTATGTGTGTGTATATATACATCTATACATACATGCGCTAACACCTGGACATACACTGATGTACCCACACCTAATATCCATACATACACGCCCTGACACCTGGACATACACCAACATTCCCACACCTGCATCTATACATACACATGCTGACACCTGGACATACACCAACATACAAGCACCTGCATCTATATATACACGCGCTGACAAATGGACATACACCGACGTACCCACACTTGCATCTATACATACATGCACTGACATCTGGACATACAAGCACCTGCATCTATACATACACGCGCTGACACCTGAACCTACACTGACCTTCCCACACCTGCATCTATACATACACATTCTGACACCTGGACATACACAGACGTACCCACACCTGCATCTATACATACACGCGTTGACACCTGGACGTACACTGACGTACACACACCTACATCTATATATGCATGGATGCAAATGTGGGTACGTCTGTATACGTCCAGGTGTTAGCATGTGTATGTATAGATGTTAGGTGTGGGTACATCAGTGTATGTCCAGGTGTCAGCACATGTATGTATAGATTCACATGTGGGTAAGCCGGTGTACGACCACGTGTCAGCATGTGTAGATATAGATGCAGGTGTGGGTACGTTGGTGTACGTTTAGGGGTCAGCGTGTTAATGTATAGATGTTGGTGTGTGTATGTCAGTGTACGTACAGATATAGGTGTGTGTGTGTATGTATGTATGTATGTATGTATGTATGTATGTATATGTATAGAGGAAGGTGTGATACATACATATAACACATACATGATAGATACATACATATATCACACACACGATAGATAGATAGATAGAACACATACATACAAGATAGATACATACATACATACATGATAGATACATATATATACACACACATACGATAGATAGATAGATACATACATATATATATATATCTATCACAAACATATATGATTCATACATATATCACACACACATACATGATACATACATGAGAAAGACCTGGGATGGTGATGAGGCCAGGGCCCCCTGCTGATGTTGCGTTGAGGAAGGCAGTGTTCCAGGGCGGATGCCAGTCGGGGAGAGCGCCGCGCAGCCCGGGAAAAATACTGCTGAGGAGCTACATCTGGAAGAGCCCCTGGGAGGGAGAGTGCCACATGCCCCATCCTGCGCGGCAGACTCTGCAGGCCTGCACATGGGAAGGGAGGTCTCTGGCCACACGTACTCACCCTTCTGCTGAAGCCCCGCTGCTGTCCCCATCAGCGCTCTCCAGCGGGGAGCGGGGCCAGGATGAACCTCAACCTGTGAGAACTATCTTCATGATCAAGAGATCTCATATGCAAGATAAGTATGTGTTGGGATAGGGCTGGGGAGGGTGGCTGCTCGGGCACACCCCCGTCAAGTTAAGGAGATTTAACTGAGGAAGCACAAGGGAACTCTCGTCTGGGTACAACAACTGCAGGGAGACCACATCTTTTCAGATGAACATGGGAGGGCGGAAGGCTGCCTAATACTGAAGCACCCTCAGACATTAAACCATATGCAACAACTATTGCAAGCATTCTTGGGGGAAGGTCTGCAGCAGACGGATTTGCATACGGTGATGTCATCCAAGCAGTGGGCCAAAGTTGGCTGGAACCCTCATCTGTATATGAAAAGAGAAAAGGGGCATGCAGGGCATGGCGGCCTTTTGCGGCGCTTGGATAACCCCAAGTTTGCATTAAACACCCCCACCCTCCTTCGGTGTGGGGCTCATGTTGGCCATGCCCAAGCCCCTGAAGCATTCAAGCTGATTTCTTGCAGCAGCTGGGCACTGTAACAGCTTCAGAGCTGCTCTACAAGACAAGTAAAAGGGTGTGGGCCCTGCAGCACCACCTGTAGTTTGCATACACACATATATAGGACAGCATCTCTTATATGCCCCAGGGTCAATAAAATAGTATCCTTGTCTAGGCTATCCATCCCCTCAGATAAGGTATTTGTCCATGCCGCTACAGCACTACACACCCAGGCCGACGCAATTGCCGGTCTGAGTAAGGTACCTGAATGTGTATAAATGGACTTCAGGGTAATCTCCTGTTTGCGGTCAACACACTCTTTGAGGGTAGCCGTATCCTGGGACGGGAGGGCTACCTTCTTGGATAAGCGTGTTAATGCTTTGTCCACCCTAGGTGAGGATTCCCATCGTAACCAATCCGTTGATGGGAAAGGATACGCCATAAGAATCCTTTTGGAAATCTGCAGTCTTTTATCTGGAGATTCCCAAGCTTTTTCACATAACTCGTTCAGCTCGTGTGAGGGGGGAAAGGTTACCTCAGGCTTCTTTCCCGTGTACATATGTACCCTCTTGTCAGCGACAGGGGGTTCCTCTGTGATGTGCAAAACATCTTTTATTGCCATAATCATAAATCGAATGGATTTTGCCAATTTTGGCTGTAACTTTGCATCATCGTAATCGACACTGGAGTCAGAATCCGTGTCGGTATCTGTGTCAACAATCTGGGATAGTGGGCGCTTATGAGACCCTGACAGTCCCTGCAACATAGGATCAGGCATGGGTTGAAACCCTGACTGTCCCAAAGCTTCTGCCTTGTCTAATCTTTTGTGCAATGAGTTTACACTAGCATTTAAAACATTCCACATATCCATCCAATCAGCTGTCGGCGGAGACACCACATTCATTTGCTCCCGCTCCTCTCTAATATAGCCTTCTTCCTCAGACATGTCGACACACGTGTACCGACACACTTCACACACAGGGAATGCTTTTTCTGAAGACAGTTTCCCCACAAGGCCCTTTGGAGAGACAGAGAGAGAGTATGCCAGCACACCCCCCAGCGCTATATAACCCAGGAATAAAACAGTAACTTAATGTTTGCCCAGTAGTGCTGCTGTATATAATTTGCGAATTATGTGCCCCCCCCCCCCCTCTTTTCAACCCTCTTGTCTAACGTGGTATAAGCAGGGTAGAGTCCGGGGAGCTTCCTCTCAGCGGTGCTGTGGAGAAAAAATGGCGCTGGTGAGTGCTGAGGGAGAAGCCCCGCCCCCTCGGAGGCGGGCTTCTGTCCCGCTTAAACTGTAAAATTGGTGGGGGCTTATACATATATAAAGTGCCCAGCTGTATATATGTTATATTTTTGCGAAAGAGGTTTATATTGCTGCCCAGGGCGCCCCCCCTGCGCCCTGCACCCTTACAGTGACCGGAGTATGTGAGGTGTATGGGAGCAAAGGCGCACAGCTGCAGTGCTGTGCGTTACCTCAGTGAAGATCATGAAGTCTTCTGCCGCCTCTGAAGTCTTCTTTTCTTCTCATACTCACCCGGCTTCTATCTTCCGGCTCTGCGAGGGGGACGGCGGCGCGGCTCTGGGACGGACGGCGAGGGTGAGATCCTGCGTACCAATCCCACTGGAGCTAATGGTGTCCAGTAGCCTAAGAAGCAGGACCTTGCAACTCAGAGAGTAGGGCTGCTTCTCTCCCCTCAGTCCCTCGATGAGGGAGTCTGTTGCCAGCAGTGCTCCCTGAAAATGAAAAACCTAACAAAATACTTTCTGTCAGAAAGCTCAGGAGAGCTCCTGAAAAGCACCCAGTCTCCACTGGGTACAGTATCAAACTGAGGTCTGGAGGAGGGGCATAGAGGGAGGAGCCAGTGCACACCCAGAACTAAAGTCTTTCTTAAAGTGCCCATGTCTCCTGCGGAGCCCGTCTATCCCCATGGTCCTTACGGAGTCCCCAGCATCCTCTAGGACGTTAGAGAAAATAGGATTTTAATACCTACCGGTAAATCCTTTTCTCTTAGTCCGTAGAGGATGCTGGGCACCCGTCCCAGTGCGTACTGTGTCTGCAGTTATTAAATGGCCCTTAACTCCAGAACATTTATGTGGAGATGAAAACATCCAAGGAAGACTTGACCATCTTCCTTGGATGTTTTCCCCCTGTGTGACTGCTCTCCAGCCTCAGAGGGTTGCATCCGTGGTCCCTAGGATCCCGTCCTGGATCCCGAACCATCGCCCCTCTAGGTGGTGAGAACTGTGCAGAGTGAGATTCTGGTCTTGGAAGACAGGATTATCCTCCGGTGCATGTGTAGGTGGGATCCGGACCACTTGTCCAACAGGTCCCACTGGAACACTCTGGCATGGAACCTGCCAAACTGAATGGCCTCGTAGGCCGCAACCATCTTCCCCAGCAACTGAATGCAATGATGGATTAACACTCTTGCTGGTTTCAGAATTTGTTTGACCAGACTCTGGATCTCCAGAGCCTTTCCACTAGAAGAAAACCTCTTCTGTGTCCAGTATCACTCCCAAAAACAACAACCGCGTCATTGGGACCAACTGCGATTTTGGCAAGTTTAGGAGCCAACCATGTTGTTGAAGAACTGTCAGGGAGAGTAGATGTTTTGCACCAACTGGTCCCTGGATCTCGCCTTTATCAGGAGATCATCCAAGTACGGGATAATTGTGACTCCTTGCTTGCGAAGGAGAACCATCATTTCCGCCATCACCCTGGTGAAAATCCTCGGAGCCGTGGACAGACCAAACGGCAACGTCTGAAATTGGTAATGACAATCCTGAATTGCAAACCTCAGGTAGCTTGATGCAGTGGCTAAATGGGAACATATAAGTAGGCATCCTTTATGTCTACCAAAACCATGAAATCTCCTTTATCCCCCGGACTGGAGATCACTACCCTGAGAGATTCCATCTTGAAATTGAATTTCTTTAGGTAGAAATTAAGGGATTTCAGATTTAAGATTGGTCTGACTGAGCCGTCCGGCTTCGGGACCACGAAGAGGCTTGAATAAAAACCTTCTCCCTGCTGACTAAGGCTGATTTGAACAATCGGTGAGGGGGAACGTCTTGAAACCCCAGTTTGTACCCTTGGGACACTATTTGTAAAACCCACGAGTCCAGGTCCGAATGAATCCAGAACTGACTGAAGAGTTTTAGACGTGCCCCCCACTGGTGCGGGCTCCTGCAAGAGAGCCCCAGCGTCATGCAGTGGATTTGGCAAAAGCAGAGGACGATCTCTGCTCCTGCGATCTTGAAGAGGCTACAGACCTCTTCCCTCTTTTCCTTCCTCTACCTGCAAAGAAAGGGGAATCTAAACTTCTTGCATATCTATTGGGCCGAAATGACTGCGTCAGATAATGATGCGTCTTCATCCGTTGAGAGGGAACATAGGGCAAGAAGGATGACTTACCTGCGGGAGCTGCCGAGATCAAATTAACTAGGCCGTCGCCAAACAAGGCTTCACCTTCATAGGGAAGAGACTCCCTTTCTTCTTGGAGTCAGCATCAGCATTCCCTTGGTGAATCCACAATGCCCTCCTATCCGAGACTGCCATGAAATTGGCCCGTGAGCACTTGTGCCCGGTGTAGGATTTTTAAATATGTGTAGTTTACTGTATGCAAAGGTTTAAAACCTTTTAGGAACTGAGATCTAAGGTGTATTACATGTAGTTTAAAAAAAACAAAAAAGGTTTATTTTATGGCAGTAGTTTCCAAACTGGGGTTCTTGCACTGGTAGCATAGTTTGGTGGTCCAGGACCAATTAAAATTATTTATACTTTATTAAATTGGCAAAACCATTCCCTCACAACATAACTGAACCTGAGGATGACATGCTATAAACACAATTTACTTAATTTTATATTTTTTTCTGAATTTCTCAATAAAAAAAACTTTGGCCTAGGGGTGCCGTGAAACAAATTTTGATACTCTAGGGCAGGGGTGTCAAACCCATGGGCCGCATGCCGCCCCCAATGCATCCTTTTGTGGCCCACAGGCCGGGGTCCGACAGGGGTCCTTTTGTGGCCCGATCACCTTGCTTAGAGCGAGGGCAGGAGAGTGCAGCCAGAGTCTTTGCTTTCTATGTGCGGCACCATCTTCCCGAAGAGATCACCGGGAAGATAGTGCCCCTTCCACTGGCTACAGCACAGGTATACTGGGGTGGGGTAGCAAACTGGGGGCCCCAATGGGCCCCTCCAGCAGTCCCTCTACCAAAACACGTCTTTTGGTGGTTTTGCGGTGTTGTTATAACTACATGGTGACGATACTGTAGCACAGAGATTTTCAACCATTTACAACTCACGTCACACAGAACAAGATTTAAATATTGACAAGGCACACTGAAATATAATGGTGATGCATGGTGCAGTATCGTGTCCTAGGATGTCATGTCGCAGCTTCTCCATAGGTAACGCCTGAACAGGCCCGGTGACAGGGGGGACAAAGGGGACACTTGTTCAGGGCTCCAAGTATTAAGAACAGAAATAATGGGGCCACAGTGCCAATATTGCTTTTTAAAGTGTATCCACCAACTGCTCAATTTAAGCAGGAAAACAATTAACAGGCCAACTAAACCCTCCCCCCTCCTTTTACCCCATCACTTTGTCCAGTCCCTGTGGTCCATACTGTATTGCCATTATTATGCATGTTGCTGTGCTGGCCCTTTTCTGAATGTCCCTGCCACCGCCACCGAAGAGCTGGATAGCCCAGTATGAAAACCACCTGCCGGCCTCACTGACGGTCCGAGTCAAAGGCTCCATTTTTTTTTAAAGATCCCCCTGCCAAGTTAAGGGGGGGTTGAGGGGGCCCCAGAGATATCAGTGTACTGGGCCCCGAGATTTCTGTTGCTGGCCCTGACCCTCAGGGGCGTATCTACCCCTTGGCCAGGATGGCACTTGCCAGGGGCACCATCCAGCTGTGCCAACCGTGGCTAAGGGATAGAGTTATGCAGTCTCGGCGTGGGACTGACCAATTAGACGGTGAGGGAAGGATACTGAAATTGTCCCAACCCTGTTACAGTTTGAAACGCCCCTCAACTGCTGTCCACTGCTTCACTCCTAGCTCTGCCCCTTTGAAATTATTAATCCCTACACCCCGGTAGGCGGAGTTCTCCAGGCCCATACTCAGGAGTCACCACTGCTGTACATTATGTGCCGATTGTAGAGGCAGAGCGGGGAACATCAGAGAACGCCACAAATTACACAGTGGGCAAGGAGATGGCTGGAGACAGCTGCACAGCCATGCCTTGCAAGTTCGAGAGAGCTGTTGAATTTCAGCACTTCAAGTCAGAGCCTGCCCCCTGCTGCACAAGCAGTCCGTGACAGTTAGTGTCGAGGAGGGGGGGATTTGTGCATGTGTGCTATCAGTGTGTGTGTGGGGGGGTGGAGGATGTGTGTGACTGTGGGGGAGCTGTCAGTGTCAGTGGGGAGAGGAGCAGGAGGGAGTTGTCAGTGTGTGGAAGTGATGAGAGTTGTCAGTACTGGGGAAATGTGTGTGTGTGTGTGTGTGTGTGTGTGTGTTTTGTGTGTGTGTGTGTGTGTGTGTACTAGATTTAGGAGTGTGTGTTTGTGAGAGGTTTCAGTTGGGGAATTAGAGTTCATACAGTAATTAAATGTTTTCATATTGAGAACTACATCTCCCAGCATATACAGTGTGCTGGGGATGCTAACAAGATTTATTTAAAAGTTTAAAAAACATTGCTTTTATGACTGCAATGGTTAAAAAGGGAGAGCTATAAATCAATTTATCAGTGAATGATCGCAGTTTGAGCTGTTACATTTTACTGAACCACCTATCCCTCCACACTCACTACCTGTCCTCAGGATACATTTACCATCCCGGCAGACGGTATACCGGCGGTCATTTGACCGATGTTGGAATCCTGACACCACTTGGGAGACTGGTGCCGGCACACAGACAGCCAACATCCCGAAGGCGAGTATTGGAGGGAGGGTTAGGACCGGGGGAGGGGGTGTTAGGGAAGACACTAGGAGGGGGGGGGGGTTAGTCCTAGCTGCCACCCCCTGAGGGTTAGCCCTATCCGCCACCCCCCCAGAGGGTTAGGATTAGGTATCATGTGACTGCTGGAATCCCGAGCGCCGGATGCCATACCCAACCCCCTTTACTTTTTCAGGCATTTCTATCTCTCCTCTCTCTATGGTGTTCCGATTGCCCACTTTCCCTTGTGCTTTTCTCTCTCTCTCTCTCTCCTTTGTTTAGAGCATCAGTTTCTGTAGTCCACTTTATCCTTATTTTTTCCAGTGTTTCACTATCTCTCTGATGTAATGAGGATGTATGGTCTAGAGGGATCAGTAATGCATTGTACTGTATAGAGGCGTCAGGGATGTAGCATAGGGTATAGAGGCGTCAGGGATGTAGCGTAGGTTATAGAGGCATCAGGAATGTAGCGTAGGGAATAGAGGCATCAGGGATGTAGCGTAGGGTATAGAGGCGTCAGGGATGTAGCATAGGGAATAGAGGCGTCAGGGATGTAGCGTAGGGAATAGAGGCGTCAGGGATTTAGCTTAGGGAATATAGGCATCAGGGATGTACTAGCAGGTATATAGAGGTCAGTGTACTGTATAGAGGGTAGAGATGAGCGGGTTCGGTTCCTCGGAATCCGAACCCGCCCGAACTTCAGGTTTTTTTACACGGGGCCGAGCGACTCGGATCTTCCCGCCTTGCTCGGTTAACCCGAGCGCGCCCGAACGTCATCATCCCGCTGTCGGATTCTCGCGAGGCTCGTATTCTATCGCGAGACTCGGATTCTATATAAGGAGCCGCGCGTCGCCGCCATTTTCACACGTGCATTGAGATTGATAGGGAGAGGACGTGGCTGGCGTCCTCTCCGTTTAGACTAGAGTACTAGAGAGAGACACAAATTTTGGGGAGCATATTATTAGGAGGAGTACTACTTGCTGCTGATAGTGTGACCAGTGACCACCAGTTTAATTAATCCGTTCTCTGCCTGAAAAAAAACGATACACAGTGTGACACAGTCACATACCATATCTGTGCTCAGCCCAGTGTGCTGCATTATATGTAATACTGTATATCATTATCTGACTGTGCTGAGTGCTCACTGCTCACACAGCTTAATTTTGGGGGAGACTGGGGAGCAGTTATAGCAGGAGTACATATTTTAAGTACAGTGCACACTTTTGCTGCCAGAGTGCCACTGCCAGTGTGACTGACCAGTGACCACTGACCACCAGTATTGTGATTGTCTGCTGACCACCAGTATATTGTGATTGTCTGCCTGAAAAAGTTAAACACTCGTCGTGTGGTGTTTTTATAAACGCATTCTGCAGACAGTGTCCAGCAGGTCCGTCATTACATAATATATACCTGTCCGGCTGCAGTACTAGTGTGATATATATATATATATATTTTAATTTTATCTCATTATCATCCAGTCTATATTAGCAGCAGACACAGTACGGTAGTCCACGGCTGTAGCTACCTCTGTGTCGGCAGTCGCTCGTCCATCCATAATTGTATACCACCTACCCGTGGTTTTTTTTTTTCTATCTTCTTGATACTAGTAGCTTACTTTAGGAGTCTGCAGTGCTGAGTCTGACAGACAGTGTCCAGCAGGTCCGTCATTACATAATATATACCTGTCCGGCTGCAGTACTAGTGTGATATATAATATATATATATTTTAATTTTATCTCATTATCATCCAGTCTATATTAGCAGCAGACACAGTACGGTAGTCCACGGCTGTAGCTACCTCTGTGTCGGCAGTCGCTCGTCATCCATAATTGTATACCACCTACCCGTGGTTTTTTTTTTTTCTATCTTCTTGATACTAGTAGCTTACTTTAGGAGTCTGCAGTGCTGACAGACAGTGTCCAGAAGGTCCGTCATTACATAATATATACCTGTCCGGCTGCAGTACTAGTGTGATATATATATATATATATATTTTAATTTTATCTCATTATCATCCAGTCTATATTAGCAGCAGACACAGTACGGTAGTCCACGGCTGTAGTAGCTACCTCTGTGTCGGCAGTCGCTCGTCCATCCATAATTGTATACCACCTACCCGTGGTTTTTTTTTTTTTCTATCTTCTTGATACTAGTAGCTTACTTTAGGAGTCTGCAGTGCTAACAGACAGTGTCCAGCAGGTCCGTCATTACATAATATATACCTGTCCGGCTGCAGTACTAGTGTGATATATATATATATTTTAATTTTATCTCATTATCATCCAGTCTATATTAGCAGCAGACACAGTACGGTAGTCCACGGCTGTAGCTACCTCTGTGTCGGCAGTCGCTCGTCCATCCATAATTGTATACCACCTACCCGTGGTTTTTTTTTTCTATCTTCTTGATACTAGTAGCTTACTTTAGGAGTCTGCAGTGCTGACAGACAGTGTCCAGCAGGTCCGTCATTACATAATATATACCTGTCCGGCTGCAGTACTAGTGTGATATATATATATATTTTAATTTTATCTCATTATCATCCAGTCTATATTAGCAGCAGACACAGTACGGTAGTCCACGGCTGTAGTTACCTCTGTGTCGGCAGTCGCTCGTCCATCCATAATTGTATACCACCTACCCGTGGTTTTTTTTTTTTCTATCTTCTTGATACTAGTAGCTTACTTTAGGAGTCTGCAGTGCTGACAGACAGTGTCCAGCAGGTCCGTCATTACATAATATATACCTGTCCGGCTGCAGTACTAGTGTGATATATATATATATATTTTAATTTTATCTCATTATCATCCAGTCTATATTAGCAGCAGACACAGTACGGTAGTCCACGGCTGTAGCTACCTCTGTGTCGGCAGTCGCTCGTCATCCATAAGTATACTAGTATCCATCCATCTCCATTGTTTACCTGAGGTGCCTTTTAGTTGTGCCTATTAAAATATGGAGAACAAAAATGTTGAGGTTCCAAAAATAGGGAAAGATCAAGATCGACTTCCACCTCGTGCTGAAGCTGCTGCCACTAGTCATGGCCGAGACGATGAAATGCCAGCAACGTTGTCTGCCAAGGCCGATGCCCAATGTCATAGTACAGAGCATGTAAAATCCAAAACACCAAATATCAGTAAAAAAAGGACTCAAAAATCTAAAATAAAATTTTCGGAGGAGAAGCGTAAACTTGCCAATATGCCATTTACCACACGGAGTGGCAAGGAACGGCTGAGGCCCTGGACTATGTTCATGGCTAGTGGTTCAGCTTCACATGAGGATGGAAGCACTCAGCCTCTCGCTAGAAAAATGAAAAGACTCAAGCTGGCAAAAGCACATCAAAGAACTGCGCGTTCTTCGAAATCCCAAATCCACAAGGAGAGTCCAATTGTGTCGGTTGCGATGCCTGACCTTCCCAACACTGGACGTGAAGAGCATGCGCCTTCCACCATTTGCACGCCCCCTGCAAGTGCTGGAAGGAGCACCCGCAGTCCAGTTCCTGATAGTCAGATTGAAGATGTCAGTGTTGAAGTACACCAGGATGAGGAGGATATGGGTGTTGCTGGCGCTGGGGAGGAAATTGACCAGGAGGATTCTGATGGTGAGGTGGTTTGTTTAAGTCAGGCACCCGGGGAGACACCTGTTGTCCGTGGGAGGAATATGGCCATTGACATGCCTGGTGAAAATACCAAAAAAATCAGCTCTTCGGTGTGGAAGTATTTCAACAGAAATGCGGACAACAGGTGTCAAGCCGTGTGTTGCCTTTGTCAAGCTGTAATAAGTAGGGGTAAGGACGTTAACCACCTCGGAACATCCGCCCTTATACGTCACCTGCAGCGCATTCATAATAAGTCAGTGACAAGTTCAAAAACTTTGGGCGACAGCGGAAGCAGTCCACTGACCAGTAAATCCCTTCCTCTTGTAACCAAGCTCACGCAAACCACCCCACCAACTCCCTCAGTGTCAATTTCCTCCTTCCCCAGGAATGCCAATAGTCCTGCAGGCCATGTCACTGGCAATTCTGACGAGTCCTCTCCTGCCTGGGATTCCTCCGATGCATCCTTGCGTGTAACGCCTACTGCTGCTGGCGCTGCTGTTGTTGCTGCTGGGAGTCGATGGTCATCCCAGAGGGGAAGTCGTAAGCCCACTTTTACTACTTCCACCAAGCAATTGACTGTCCAACAGTCCTTTGCGAGGAAGATGAAATATCACAGCAGTCATCCTGTTGCAAAGCGGATAACTGAGGCCTTGACAACTATGTTGGTGTTAGACGTGCGTCCGGTATCCGCCGTTAGTTCACAGGGAACTAGACAATTTCTTGAGGTAGTGTGCCCCCGTTACCAAATACCATCTAGGTTCCACTTCTCTAGGCAGGCGATACCGAGAATGTACACGGACGTCAGAAAAAGACTCACCAGTGTCCTAAAAAATGCAGTTGTACCCAATGTCCACTTAACCACGGACATGTGGACAAGTGGAGCAGGGCAGGGTCAGGACTATATGACTGTGACAGCCCACTGGGTAGATGTATGGACTCCCGCCGCAAGAACAGCAGCGGCGGCACCAGTAGCAGCATCTCGCAAACGCCAACTCTTTCCTAGGCAGGCTACGCTTTGTATCACCGGTTTCCAGAATACGCACACAGCTGAAAACCTCTTACGGCAACTGAGGAAGATCATCGCGGAAGGGCTTACCCCAATTGGACTCTCCTGTGGATTTGTGGCATCGGACAACGCCAGCAATATTGTGTGTGCATTAAATATGGGCAAATTCCAGCACGTCCCATGTTTTGCACATACCTTGAATTTGGTGGTGCAGAATTATTTAAAAAACGAGAGGGGCGTGCAAGAGATGCTGTCGGTGGCCAGAAGAATTGCGGGACACTTTCGGCGTACAGGCACCACGTACAGAAGACTGGAGCAACACCAAAAACGCCTGAACCTGCCCTGCCATCATCTGAAGCAAGAAGTGGTAACGAGGTGGAATTCAACCCTATATATGCTTCAGAGGTTGGAGGAGCAGCAAAAGGCCATTCAAGCCTATACAATTGAGCACGATATAGGAGGTGGAATGCACCTGTCTCAAGCGCAGTGGAGAATGATTTCAACGTTGTGCAAGGTTCTGCTGCCCTTTGAACTTGCCACACGTGAAGTCAGTTCAGACACTGCCAGCCTGAGTCAGGTCATTCCCCTCATCAGGCTTTTGCAGAAGAAGCTGGAGACATTGAAGGAGGAGCTAACACAGAGCGATTCCGCTAGGCATGTGGGACTTGTGGATGGATCCCTTAATTCGCTTAACAAGGATTCACGGGTGGTCAATCCGTTGAAATCAGAGCACTACATTTTGGCCACCGTGCTCGATCCTAGATTTAAAACCTACCTTGGATCTCTCTTTCCGGCACACACAAGTCTGCTGGGGTTCAAAGACCTGCTGGTGAGAAAATTGTCAAGTCAAGCGGAACGCGACCTGTCAACATCTCCTCCTTCACATTCTCCCGCAACTGGGGGTGCGAGGAAAAGGCTCAGAATTCCGAGCCCACCCGCTGGCGGTGATGCAGGGCAGTCTGGAGCGACTGCTGATGCTGACATCTGGTCCGGACTGAAGGACCTGACAACGATTACGGAGTCGGACATGTCGTCTACTGGCACTGCATATGATTCTCTCCCCATTGAAAGAATGGTGGAGGATTATATGAGTGACCGCATCCAAGTAGGCACGTCAGACAGTCCGTACTTATACTGGCAGGAAAAAGAGGCAATTTGGAGGCCCTTGCACAAACTGGCTTTATTCTACCTAAGTTGCCCTCCCACAAGTGTGTACTCCGAAAGAGTGTTTAGTGCCGCCGCTCACCTTGTCAGCAATCGGCGTACGAGGTTACTTCCAGAAAATGTGGAGAAGATGATGTTCATTAAAATGAATTATAATCAATTCCTCCGTGGAGACATTGACCAGCAGCAATTGCCTCCACAAAGTACACAGGGAGCTGAGATGGTGGATTCCAGTGGGGACGAATTGATAATCTGTGAGGAGGGGGATGTACACGGTGATATATCGGAGGATGATGATGAGGTGGACATCTTGCCTCTGTAGAGCCAGTTTGTGCAAGGTGAGATTAATTGCTTCTTTTTTGGTGGGGTCCAAACCAACCCGTCATTTCAGTCACAGTCGTGTGGCAGACCCTGTCACTTAAATGATGGGTTGGTTAAAGTGTGCATGTCCTGTTTATACAACATAAGGGTGGGTGGGAGGGCCCAAGGACAATTCCATCTTGCACCTCTTTTTTCTTTCATTTTTCTTTGCGTCATGTGCTGTTTGGGGAGTATTTTTTTGAAGGGCCATCCTGCGTGACACTGCAGTGCCACTCCTAGATGGGCCAGGTGTTTGTGTCGGCCACTAGGGTCGCTTATCTTACTCACACAGCTACCTCATTGCGCCTCTTTTTTTCTTTGCGTCATGTGCTGTTTGGGGAGTGTTTTTTGGAAGGGCCATCCTGCGTGACACTGCAGTGCCACTCCTAGATGGGCCAGGTGTTTGTGTCGGCCACTAGGGTCGCTTATCTTACTCACACAGCTACCTCATTGCGCCTCTTTTTTTCTTTGCGTCATGTGCTGTTTGGGGAGTGTTTTTTGGAAGGGCCATCCTGCGTGACACTGCAGTGCCACTCCTAGATGGGCCAGGTGTTTGTGTCGGCCACTAGGGTCGCTTAGCTTAGTCATCCAGCGACCTCGGTGCAAATTTTAGGACTAAAAATAATATTGTGAGGTGTGAGGCGTTCAGAATAGACTGAAAATGAGTGGAAATTATGGTTTTTGAGGTTAATAATACTTTGGGATCAAAATGACCCCCAAATTCTATGATTTAAGCTGTATTTTAGTGTTTTTTCAAAAAAACACCCGAATCCAAAACACACCCGAATCCGACAAAAAAAATTCGGTGAGGTTTTGCCAAAACGCGGTCGAACCCAAAACACGGCCGCGGAACCGAACCCAAAACCATAACACAAAACCCGAAAAATTTCAAGTGCACATCTCTAATAGAGGGGTCAGTAATGCAGTGATGGTTATAGAAAGGTCAGTGATGTAGTGTAGGGTATAGAGGGGTCAGTTATGTAGTGTGGGGTAAAGAGGGGTCAGTAAAGATACTAAGCTGAAGTACTTAGAACACTTCTTGAATTAAGACACAACCTGCAAGAAAAAGTATGCAATATGGGTGAAAAGGCAAATGTCAGAGGTCTGATACAAGTGACCAGCTCCACACCTTGCACCACATAGCGTTATGTTAAACTGGGATATGTTCTTTTTTGGTGTGTGTGTGTGTGTGTGTGTGTGTGTGTGTGTGTGTGTGTGTGTGTATGTGTGTGTGTGTGGGGGGGGGGGGTGCCAAAGGAAATTTTTGCCATTGGCTCCTTTGGTCTAGAACCAGCCCTGATCACAAAATATTTTTGTCTGAGCAGACTGGACACTGATCAGCGTTGGCTCATTCTCAGCCCCCCGCCCAGCCTCTGCTGCCAACAGACTGCTATTAGCTAGTTAACCTTCTGCCTTCCCTATCTATGACACAGACTGCTGCTAATGCTACCAGAATGTTCCCAGTGGCTTCACACCAACAGTGAATCCCAGCCGATGATGTAGGGCAGCGTGTGGGGGAGGGGGTCAGTTGCTGTGGCTCCAACATGGTAACCGCCAATGGACTGCAATGCTTTATCGAAAGGGGGGGCGCCAGTCCCTTACTTTGCCAGGGGCGCTTGGACCCCTAGCTACACCTCTGTTGACCCTAACCGATACCCCTAAACTAACCATAATTCCTGCAGTAAAAATCCATGTTTCTATGTATATAGGGGGTCATTCCGAGTTGATCGCTTGCTGCCGTTGTTCGCTGCGTAGCAATCAGTTGAAAAAAAATGGCTAATCTGTGCATGCGCATGCTCCGTAATGTGCATGCGCATCGTACGGGTACAAAGTCCATTGTGGTTTTGCACTAGTTCTAGCGATTATTCCAATCACAGAACAGGCCACAAGGAGATTGACAGAAAGAGGGCGTTTCTGGGTGTCAACTGACCGTTTTCAGGGAGTGCTTGGAAAAATGCAGGCGTGGCAGAAGAAATGCAGACGTGGCTGGGCATTCGCTGGATGGGTGTGTGACATCAAAAGCCGTCCCTCGGTTGTTAGAATCAACGCACACGAAGTGTAACTACAGTGCTGGTCTTATTTTGAAACGATTTTGCAGGCACTCTGCTACTCAAGTATTCGCACTTCTCCAAAGTGAATATACACTCTCCAGTGGGCAGCGACAATGCGTTTGCATGGCTGCTAAAAACTGCTAGCGAGCAATCAACTCAGAATGACCCCCATAGTGTATTGCAAGAAAATATCTGTAAATCCAATGGTACCGTAAGTGCGGTATATACTCGCACTTCTTTGCGGGGTGAGAACATCTCCCCTAAGTGAAGTCAGCCCTATGAATAGAGTTTGTGTGATCCCTGTGCAGCAGTCACAGAAAGGGTTCATCTCTGCAGTTTGTCACTCAAATTACATTGCTGCATTTTTTCTAGAAGTGGATCTGAGAGCTGTTACCCGCAGACCAGCTACAATAATTATCCTGGGTACTCACTAGACCAGTGGTTCTCAAACTGCACCCTGGGGTGCCTCAGGACACTTGCAGGGGTGCCTTGGATTGGTGGTCCAGGACCAATTCAAAATATTTATAGTTAGTGTTATAGGCAAAACCAGTGCTGTTGGCTGGCAATCATAACATATGTGCACAAGCAGAAGCAAATCCTGTCCCCTACCAAAGGGCCAGTGCTAGGGTGTTTGGCGCCTCCCTGCAAACTATTAATTTGGGCCCTCTCTCCAATACTTAATAAAGGGACAGTGCGCTCCTTAAAAAAAGAAGGTGTGGTATCACAAGGAAGGGGCATGGCCACACAATAGCACCCCAAATCAAAATACGCCACACAGTAGCACTATCTTATTGTCATTACACCGCATGTAGTAATAATAATAATAATAATACCCACAGTCGCAGTGCCCTTTATACACATAACCACCATATCAGTGCAGCTTACACACATAATGCCAACAGTAGCAGTGCCCCTTCTACACATGCCCACGGTGGCAATCCTTTACATGGCAAATATCAACCTGGTTTTGCCATGTAAAGGATTGCCACTTTAAAAACAAACAATCAAACAAAAACAAGAAAAACAACAGGAAAAAACAAAATCTCTCACTTTCTGATTCTCACACCCTATTACATTCCTCCCTATATATTTAAATGTTTCTATTACTGTATGTTCCCTCTTCCCTTCTCCAAACTATACACATCAACATTTTTTAGTATTTCCAGGTAAGTTTTGTGATGTAGGCCATGCACAATTTTAGTTGCCCTAATGTATTTACAGCCTTCTGGAGATATGGCTTCTGGAACTGAACACAGGATTCTAAATGTGGCTGTACCAAAGAACTATACAGTGGCATTACAGGTTGAGTATCCCTTATCCAAAATTCTTGGGACCAGAGGAATTTTGGATATCGGATTTTTCTGTATTTTGGAATAATTGCATACCATAACGAGATATTATGGTGATGGGACCTAAATCTAAGCACAGAAGGCATTTATGTTTCATATACACCTTATACACACAGCCTGAAGGTCATTTTAGCCAATATTTTTTATAACTTTGTGCATTAAACAAAGTGTGTGTACATTCACAGAATTCATTTATGTTTCATATACACCTTATACACACAGTCTGAAGTTCATTTAATACAATATTTTTAATAACTTTGAGTATTAAACAAAGTTTGTGTACACTGAGCCATCAAAACACAAAGGTTTCACTATCTCAGTCTCACTCAAAAAAGTCTGTATTTCGGAATATTCCGTATTTCGGAATATTTGGATATGGGATACTCAACCTGTATTACTTTTTTCTGCTACTGGTTCTTTAACCTATGCAAACAAGCATCTGACTTGCCTTTCCTATTGCTTTGTTACATTGCTCACCTGAAATAGTAACAACAAACACATTTACTCCTGCGCTAATTAATTCTACAATATGATATGGCTCAGAGTTTGCTTGACTCAATAAAAACAAAACAAAAGGATAATTTATTATATTTTATATGATTCTTTTTTATTTTTATCACACATACATATATGTATATTAAGAATTAATTAAGAATAAATTGATTAGACCGGTCTAAATAAAACACTAACCAAAAAACAAAAAATAATAATAAGCTAAAGGAGGTGGATCATAGGTAAACTACTGTGCACAGAAAAAATCAATAAAATTGCTAAAAATCAGTCCATGTATAGGATCATGCAGATAGTTTAACCAGCTATAAATTGCACCTACGTTGTAGACAGCGTAACGTTGTGTTTTATTGTATTAGATACTCTTCATCAAATTGCCACTCAGCCAAAATGCAATAGGTAAGTGCAACAAACGCTCCACAACGGAGCTTTACATATGGTTCGCACCTGAAGCTGTCATGCGGAAAAGGAGAATAATATAAGAGACGGTCTCGGGCTGCGGGAAAGGCGCTTCGCTGGCGCCTGCTGTGTTGTTAATGTTAATTACCCCGACTTCCAGGCTCTGTGAGTCCGCGTCTCCGGGTGCCGTATGCAGACACCTGCGTCCCGTTGGTAAGCACACGTTCACCGTTAATTCTCCAGATGATACCGCTGAAGCCCGACTTCCAGGCTCTGTGAGTCCGCGTCTCCGGGTGCCGTATGCAGACACCTGCGTCTCAATGGTACTCACACATTCACCGTTAATTCTCCAGATAATGCCGCTGAAAATGATATGTTGTATAAGTGCAATTTAGCTGGTACAAAAGGTCCAAATAGTCTGCTTCTGACGCGTTTCGCTCCTCTTATGGGGGCTTCCTCATAGAATGGACTCTCAATAGTCCAGGACCCTTATAAAGTGGAGATCCTAGCTCCTATTGGTGTTTCAATTATTGAATGGAAAACACCTGGTATAACGTTTACCTGATTCCACCTCCTGATCCAACCTCCTTATAGACATCACTTAATCTGGAGCCAACAATATTATGTTTACAAAAATAATATAATATAAATATATACAAATATAAATATCAATAAATTAAACTATATGAATTTGTAGATAATTTTTAAACACTGATACATATTAAATTAAATATAATATACACAAGCCCGCTTGTCCGTCCAATGTCTTTTATGTATAATATATATTCAACTAATTCTTTAATCAATAATTCAAAATAAAAATAACAAATTAAATGAATTTATAAATAAAGATAAAAAATAATAATAAAAATAAATATAAAAAATAAATTATAAATTAACAATCCAACATGTGAATTGAACCGAGTACCCTATCTCTCATAGTCCGGTGTTCTACCATTACTCTATCCTCAGTCTCCATGAGCATGTCTAATTCCAATAGTATAGATAATTCGAAACTTAACGTTGTTCACAGGAGTAAGTTTGAGCACAAAGTATGTAATTCCCATAAAGGTGGATATTTATCAAAATAGATCTCGTGTATTATACATTTTGAGAGATAAAATAAAACAAAAAAAATATATATATGATAAAATAAGATAAATTTACCACTGCAATGCCCAGTATTATTAGTCTAGAAAAAACAATATTGGACTCTAATTAACAATCCTTGTATTGAACTCATAATCACATCTATCCCAAACGGTTGATCTACCACTACCCTACCTGACCTTTCTATACCCAAAGCTTTTAATTTTTTATATATGTATATATATGATATATTCGACTTCCCCCGTATAAATGTGACATTTAACATGATTACACTATTTAGTTATTGATTATTTTAAATCAATTTAAATTGTTTAAGCAAATGATTCGAACTCAATACTCTCATTGAGTCCTTGTGGCGATATGGTTCTCAACTGAAAGATCCACAGTGATTCCTTTCTGCAAAGTTTCCGAAAACGGTCTCCCCCTCTGATAGTCCCCTTCACATGATGAACCCCTATGACTCTGAGACCTGTTGGATTTGATTGATGTACCAGACCAAAATGACGGGAAACACTGTGTTTATTGAAACCCTTCATAATATTAAGACGATGTTCCCTAAACCTGGTTTTTAGGGAACGGGTGGTCCTACCTACGTACTGCAGGCCACATGGGCACTGCAGTACGTAAATACAATAAGTAGTGTCACAGTTGATGAATTCTTGTATACTGAATCTCTCTTTTGTGATAGATGATTCTATCTCACTCGACTTATTAATTATGTGACCGCATGTCAAACATTTGCCTTTTCCACACCTGAAACAACCCACAATCGGTTTCCCTAGCCATGATGAAGAGGTGGAATGATTTGGTTCCCTAGAGAACTTTCTTAACATGCTGGGTGCTAATATATTCTTCAAATTACGATTCTTTTTGAATATAATTTGTGGGTCCGGTAAGATAGCTGTTTGTAGCAAGTTGTCCTGTAATAAAATTTTGAAGTTTTCCTTCACTACCCTTTTTATTTCTATAGATTGACTGTTATATTTAGTAATGAACTTCATCTTAACTGGAGTCTCTCTGTTGTTTAACCCATGTGGTATTACGTTTTTTTTCTTAGTTAATAGTGTATTCCTGTCACTCCTTAATACTTTATCACTGGCTGCCATTACCATGTCTTTCGGATAGCCTCTCATGATAAACTCATGTGTCATTCCATTAGCCTGCTCTCTGTAATCTTCAATATTGGAGCAGTTCCTGCGTAACCTACCAAATTGACTAAAAGGGACATTACGTAACCACGGTTTATAATGATTACTAGAATAATGAAGGAAGTTGCTAGTATCAACCTCCTTTTTATAGTTCTTTGTAATTATAATATCTTCACTAGAGGAGATAGTGAGATCCAAGTAATTAATCGTGGTTTTACTAAAAGTGTGTGTAAACTTCAAATTAAAATCATTAGTGTTCAAATAAGTGACAAAATCAAGTGCAGAATCCAACTCCCCATCCCAAACAAAGAAAAGGTCATCTATGTAACGGCCATAGAATACCAGGTTCGCGCCGAAGGGTCCATTCCAAATAAATTGGTCTTCAAACGTTCCCATATATAAATTCGCAAAACTCGGCGCGAACCTGGTACCCATGGCCGTCCCTAGTACCTGTAAAAAGAAATCCCCCTCAAAAACAAAATAATTGTGCTCTAAAATAAATTTAATGGCAGAAAGCAAAAAAAGTTCCAGTCCCTCTGAAATGTCTGAGTTCCCTGTAAGATAATTTCCAATGGATTTCACTCCTTTAACATGGGGAATGTGGGTGTACAAAGCCTGTACATCTAATGAGAGGAATGCATAATTGGATTCCCATTTTATCTTCTTTAAGGAATTAATCAGACTAGTAGTATCCCTTATATAAGATTTCAGAGAGACCACAAATTTTTGTAAGTGAAAATCAATAAACTGTGACAAATTAGACGTGAGGGACCCTATACCCGAAATAATAGGACGACCAGGAGGTGATGTGAGGGATTTGTGTATTTTAGGAATGTGATAAAAAATAGGTGTGATAGGGTGCTCAATAAACAAAAAATAATATTCATCCTTGGAGATCACTTCTCCTATAAGAGCTTCCCTCAGTAGTCCCCTAAAACGATCCTGAAAAACCACTGTTGGATCTTTATCCAACTTTTTATAAAAAGTAATATTGTGTAACTGGTTGTATGCTTCCTCTAAGTAAAAATCCCTGGTCATCAATACTACCCCCCCCCCTTATCAGCACATCTAATGACCAGAGACTGGTCCTGTTCTAAGATCTTCAGTGCTCTACGTTCTCTTGGATTGAGATTGGACCAGCTGTATTTCTTGTCACAAATCTTCTGAAAATCGTCCATCTTTTTTTATAGAAATACAAAATAGTATTGGATCTATGGTATACAGGATTAAACTGTGACTTCCTCTTGAAAGAACTAGCCCCTTCGTCATTTTTTATTGAATCGTTGACATTATAAAGAGGAACCAGTTCTTTCTGTTGGGAATCAATATGATTCTCCTCCCAAAGATTTTCTAATTCCAATAGGGCCCCCATATCTGTATTGTCTAATATTATTGGGGTTACTTCATCATTTTTCAATTTTTTGGAAGCAAAATACCTCTTGCGGCACAAATCTCGTGTGAAATAGTTCAATTCAACAAACAGATCGAACAAATTTGGACCACATGTGGGAGCAAAATTCAATCCCTTTTTTAAAAGCGTTATTTGTTCATTGTTTAAGGATCTGTCTGTTAAATTGAAAATGCCCTTTTGATCTAGTACAATCTGGCTTTTCTTACGTAATTTCCTCCCTCCTCTTCTCCCTCTTGATCTCTTGGTCTTTTGGGCATGTCTCTGGTCAAGGGGGCAAACCGATTGTGAGTGTCGATTTTTCCTAGTTTTGAACCTACTCCTAAAAAATCACTGTTGGGGGTATTGTTTTGTTGATCTATACTGTTCCGTCTAGTTCTCTTTTAGCTATAGATTGGAGTGTAATTTACATGGTAATTCTTGTTGTCATTCCTAGGCTGTTTACTCCATTCTTTTTGTGGGGATCTACGTGGAGCATACTTATTATACATGGGCCTCCTATTCTCATGGGGACTCCTATAATACTGGGGTGTGGTCTGTTGAGTATAGGCATCTGTCCTTTGTTGATTACGTGTAAATTGTTTGCGATATGTTCTCACTTGGCCATCCCTATAATCATTGTCATCTCTCAATAATTTCTTATTTTTCACTTCCACCAGTTCTTTCTCAAAATTTTCTACCCGTGAATTAGTATTTCTATCTCTTTCAGAAAATAAGGGGAGGTCTTTATATTTAAACAATGATTCCTTGACCTCCTCTATTTTTTGTCCTATCTCTTTTACCTTAGTTTCCCTATAAGCGATGAGTAATTCTATGAGTTTAAAAGAACACTCATCCAAAGTGCAATCCCATTTTGAAATAAGTGCGGGATCATCCTGAATAGACAAAGACTTAAAAATTCTTAGACCACGTGGTATTTGTTTGGCAGCTAAATACTTTCTTAAAGAGACACTATCCCACCAGTGTCTCATTTCATCTTTCAATAATTGTTCCAATTTGAAGAAACCTTTAATAATTTCTCCATCACTGCCATTCGTGGAAATCTCAATTGGCTCTAATACACCTCTATCCATTTGTGTATATAATTCCCTTCTGGACAAGCGGGCATTGAAACAAGTAAACTCAGCCATATCATAAGATTCTTTAAGCAAAATTGCTTTGTTCAGTGTATAACAGCTGCCTGATTGAAGAAACCAGCTAGGACTAATCCCTACTGGAATACCCTCATTACCCACCTGAAATAGTAATACTTAGATAGCTTTCCTCTTGCCATTATAATGCCCTTAATATTATAGTTAGCCTTTGCATTTTTGAGACGTGTATGATTTTGCATTTTTTGGCATTAAATGTTGCCATGTTCTTGACCATTCCTCTAGTCCAGGGGCGGAACTGCCAGAGACAACGGAGTCAGTTGCCGCCGTTCTCCAGCCCTAAAGGGGCTTCCTCCATTGCCCCCCGGCTGTTACGTGCCCTTCCTACTAAATAGACAAAGGCGCTACCAGCAGGGTCTCGCAGTTTGTACATTCCATGCCGTAACACCCTTCTTTCCACCTTCACAATGAAGCTATTGGTACTTTGCAAAAAAAAAATTATTAGCATTGCAACTCAGCAGATCAATGCAGTGTGCAGCCACACACTCCATATATCTGCTCAGCCACAAAGCTGATTATTTCTTCACAAAGTACAAGGTGAGCTCCAAATAGAATTCTCTAGCTTAGATTATACCTTTCTATGCAAGGGTAAATAGCTCAATTGTTTGACTGCAATGCCACAGGAAATGGTTTGGATCCAAGACAGTGTGACTGAATAATAAAGAAACCTTAAGATGAGTTCAATAATGTTGTATAAGTATTAGTGAGAGAAGGGGTCAGGAGCATGCTAGGCTGCAAAAAATAAGGTAGGCTGCAAGTGAAAGTAATGATCTCCTATATATTTTCCCAGATCTGTCACTCTGTGTGGCTAACTCTGGGGGAAGTCACAGCAATGGGCGGAGACGGCATCTGCAGGACGATACACCAGTGCCAGCAGCAGACCGTAACAAAGTGACAGATCAGGGAGAATATATAGGAGGTAGGGAGGTGGCCATGGTACATGGCTGGCCAAGGGACACTAGCTCATGTACCCCTTTACCACTGAGGCTGGCCACCAAGGATGGACCTGTCACCAGTGCACATGCAATAACCTCTTCTGCTGCCCTCTTTGCAACTCAGATTGCCCAGTGCTCCCCTTCGCTAACAGTCCACAAAGTTTCCCCATCTCACGATCTGCCTCCTCACCCCCACTTTCATCTCTACAGCACACGCGCATATCATACAAGATCCCATCATGCGTACGTAGGTCTGAAATGCAAGAGGGAGGTTGGGGGGAGATTGGCATGCGCCAGCAACACCACACAGCTCACTGTGACCACAGTGGAGAGGCGCTGCAACAGGACAATACACCAACCTCGGAGCAAGGAACTGCGTCGGTCAGGAGGAGAACTATTTCAATAGCATAAAAAGGTTAATGCGTCCCACCCTATGGACACCAGACTCATCAAGTCACTGTTGCCAGAGTCTCATACAATGACTCTGAACCTCTAAGCACACTATTTGACTGTCCACACCCTGCTGTGCCTATTACCCATCTCCTCCACCACCCTCAACACTGACCCATACATCATTCACCCACAAAGATACAATAAAGGTAGTTTGGATAAATTAGCTAAATGAAATGGATTTAACCAATTTATCTAAATGACCATTTTTGGATGTTTTCCAGTGTTTGTGAGCAAATGGTCAATTGTCATTTGCTGCCACATATTAGCATAATTTTGTTTCAACTAGAAAAAAAAAATTGGACAGATAATCTAAGTGTGGATCCAGTTTAAAGGTCCGTATTCACGGCCCGATTTTGGGGAGAGATGTGTGCTGAGCGAACTGCTCAGCACACATCTCTGCCCCCGCTCAGCACAGCGTGATGTGTGCTGAGCGTACGGGGGGTGGGGGGGGCGCTCTTTTCACCCCCTGTGTAGGGCATTCTGTGTGTATCCAGTTTAACAGGTGTGAGCATCATACAACTACTGACTTGCGAGTAACTATACAGCAGCTCCATACCTTGTGACTTGAAGAAACACCAGTTAACCCCGGGAATGCTGCAGTCAAAGCAACAATTCCTCTTCTTACATTCCGCTGCACTTATTGTGGGGTAGCCGCAATCCCTTCTGCTGTACGGTTCCACATTACATTGTTTCTTGTCACTTCCTGTTGATGCAGTAAGGAAACATCCAGGAATTACAGCAGCTTAGTTTTTTTTTTTTTTTTACTGGGGCAATTTAGCTAGATCACAGGGCAATTTAGCTCCTTTGGTCCTTTTTTAGGACCAGTTAATCAGACAGTTGAGCAAACTGAAAAACAGCTAACAGGAAATTTCCACTTAAATGGTATTTTCTAATCTTATCTGACCATGACTAAGAATAAAGGATACACAAGATAAACTCTTAGAGCCATGGACCTTATCCATGTTTAAGCTCCATCAAATCTGTAATCAATAGCACTACATGCTCCCACTTTACCACTGTACTATATACTCTACCTGTGTTTTTAAGGTAAAAACACCATTTAACCCCAGTGACACTTGAATTAAAGCAGCAGCCTCTGGAATAGCATTCCTTAGCATTAATCCCAGGAAATCTGCAATCTTCACGCTCTTTGATAGCCATGCTACGTTGCTGTTTACTTGGATGGAGCAGAGAGCACAACATCAGGACATAGGAAATATTACAATGCATGATAAGAAAGGTGTGAGCTCTACAGCAAGGCCTCTAACCCTTTGCCAGTGCCAAATACATAGGGCTTAACTCAGATCTGATCACAGCAGCAAATTTATTAGCTAAAACCATGTACACTGCAGGGGGGGGGGTGTATAATATGTGTAGAGAGAGTTAGATTTTGGTGCGGTGTGTTCAAACTGAAATCTAAATTGCAGTGTAAAAACAAAACAGCCAGTATTTACCCTGCACACAAACAATATAACCCACCTAAATCTCTCTGCAAATGTTATATCTGCCCCCCCCCCAACCCTGCAGTGCACATGGTTTTGCCCACTAGCTAACAAATTTGCTGCATCTGGGAATTACAGCAGCTTAATATTTCTTTTTACAGAAGGTTCAGCAAATTAAATTATTTAGTGAAATAGTGAAATACTGTAATCATAACAGTTACAGGGATATTGTAGGTAGATTTATTGTCAGTGGATAAATGTAAAAATTAAACCCTTAGGCATAGTTCCAAAATGCTGTCATTGCAATCCAGATTTTAAGGATATCATGCTGGAGCACAGGTGACTTAATTAGAACTTCGGTCAATGTGAATTAACCATTGGACTCAACCATGGTTATCCTTAAAACCCAGGGGTCTATTTAAGATCGATCTTAATCCATGTTGGGCTTCCAGGTTGAAAAAAAAACACACATTTACTAACATTTTAAAATTTATATAAAAAATCATCTGTTCGTAAATGCAGTGCACATGGTTTTGCCCAACTGCTAACAAAAATCCTGCTGCGATCAACTCAGAATTACCCCCCATGGCCCTCATTCCGAGTTGTTCGCTCGCAAGCTGCTTTTAGCAGCATTGCACACGCTAAGCTGCCGCCTACTGGGAGTGAATCTTAGCATCTTAAAATTGCGAACGAAAGATTTGCAATATTGCGATAAGACATCTCTGTGCAGTTTCTGAGTAGCTCGAGACTTACTCTGCCAGTGCGATCAGTTCAGTGCTTGTCGTTCCTGGTTTGACGTCACAAACACACCCAGCGTTCGCCCAGACACTCCTCCGTTTCTCCAGCCACTCCCACGTTTTTCCCAGAAACGGTAGCATTTTTTCCCACACGCCCCTAAAACGGCCTGTTTCCGCCCAGAAACACCCACTTCCTGTCAATCACATTACGATCACCAGAACGATGAAAAAACCGTGAGTAATATTCCTAACTGCATAGCAAATTTACTTGGCGCAGTCGCAGTGTGAACATTGCGCATGCGCATTAAGCGGAAAATCGCTGCGATGCGAAGAAAATTACCGAGCGAACAACTCGGAATGACCACCTATGTGCACTGCAGGGAAGGCAGATTTAACATGTGCAGAGAGAGTTAGATTTGGGTGTGGTGTGTTCAATCTGCAATCTGATTTGCAGTGTAAAAATAAAGCAGTCAGTATTTACCCTGCACAGAAACAAAATAACTCACCCAAATCTAACTCTTTCTGCACATGTTATATCTGCTTCTTTGACATTTAGCCACAAATGCTGCACAGCTGAATTACAGTATTACACTGCAATTAACAGTTATGCTAGGACATTCCCCCTCCCAAATCTACCTCTCTCTGCATGTTACATCTGTCCCACAGTGGCGTGCGGTGAGGTCAGTGGCTAGTGAGGCACTACAGCCATAATGTCCGCCGAATCCTGCCGATGACCCTTAGCCAATGCCCGCTACTGCCTCTGAGCCGATACCCGCTGCCACCGCCAATGGCTTACAAACTCGCCCACAATCAACTGACCCAGCCCTCCACCACTAATTTATATCTCAGTCCGATGCCGCCAATGCCCGCTGCCTGCCTGCTCATTGTTCTCGTTATATATTATAAATTTTTAAAGAAAAAAAATGAGTGTTTGGGACTGGGAAGGGTGAGGGAGGAGGACATGAATGCAATTTTGTTGTCCAGGGCTTCCATTAACTTAAAGGAGAAGGGTCTGAATGGGTTAAAAAAAATGCGTGAGGTCCCCCCTCCTTAGTATAACCAGCCTCGGGCTCTTTGAGCCGGTCCTGGTTATTTAAATACTGGGGGAAAAATTGGACAGGGGTTCCCCGTATTTAGACAACCAGCACCGGGCTCTTAGACCGGTCCAGGTTCCAAAAATACGTGGGACAATAGATGTAGGGGTCCCCCATATTTTTAAAACCAGCACCGGGCTCCACTAGCCAGAGAGATAATGCCACAGCCGGGGGACACTTTTATGTAGGTCACTGCGACCCTGGCATTACCCCTCCAACTAGTCACCCCTGGCCGGGGTTCCCTGGAGGAGTGGGGACCCCTTAAATCAAGAGGTTCCTCCCCTCGAGGCACCCAAGGGCCAGGGGTGAAGCCCGAGGCTGTCCCCAGCACCCCTGGGTGGTGGGTGCCGGGCTGATAGCCATGTGTGTAAAAAAAGAATATTGTTTTTTCGTTGTGGAACTACAAGGCCCAGCAAGCCTCCCCCGCTTGCTGGTACTTGGAGAACCTCAAGTACCAGCAGGCGGGGAAATAACGGGCTTGCTGGTACCTGTAGTTCTACAACAACAAAAAATACCCAAATAAAAACACAAACACACACAGCGTGACAGTAAAATTATTGAGACAGGCTGTAGCATGTGGGTGCATGTAACCCTATAAAAGTGATGGATTGGGTGACTATTACAATACCCACTGTTGCTGTCTGAAAAATGATGGATTTATAGATTGCTCTGCCGAGACATGTTTTTTTCTAAAATGCACCAAAGGTATGGATGGATAGTATACTTGACGACACAGAGGTAGGTAGAGCAGTGGCTTACTGTACCGTACTGCTATATATTATATTATTTATTATTATTATTATTATTATCCTTAATTTATATGGCGCCACAAGGGTTCCGCAGTGCCCAATTACAGAGTACATAAACAAATAATCAAACAGGAAAACAGCAACTTACAGTTGACGACAATATAGGACAAGTACAGGGTAAATAAACATAGCTACATCAGTAGATGACACTGGAATAAGTATCAGGTGGCAGAAGACTGCTGGATTTGGTGCAGCTGAAGATTATTAAAGTAAGAAATGAGTAAGCACATGAGGGAAGAGGGCCCTGCTCGTGAGAGCTTACATTCTAAAAGGGAGGGGTAGACAGACAGGGGTGAGACAGATGGGGTACATAGAGAGCATGGAACAGAGGTTTAGGATGAGATTTGGCTGGGTTTGGTGAAGAAGTGGGTCTTGAGAGCCCGTTTGAAGTTTTGTAGAGAGGTGGAGAGTCTGAGGGGGAGAGGTAGGGAATTCCAGAGAAGTGGTGCAGCACGTGAAAAATCTTGGAGGTAGGAGTGGGGGGAAGTAATCCGTAGGCAGGAGAGTCGGTGTGCATTAGCAGAGCGAAGAGGACGGGTGGGAGTGTAAAGCGAGATAAGATCAGAGATGTAGATGGGAGAGGAGTGGGTGAGGGCTTTGTAAGCAAGTGTGAGAAGCTTGAAATGGATTCTGAAAGGGAAGGGGAGCCAGTGAAGGACTAGTAAGAGAGGAGAGGTGGACGTAGTGCGTTTGGTGAGGAAAATGAGCCGGGCAGCAGCATTGAGGATAGATTGGAGTGGAGAGAGGTATTTGTCAGGAATGCCAGTCAGGAAGAGATTACAGCAGTCCAGTCTGGAGATGACCAGTGAGTGGATAAGAGTCTTAGTAGCATCCTGGGTCAGAAAGGGTCTGATCCTGGAAATATTTTTTAGATGAAAACGGCAGGTTTGTGAGAGGTGCTGAATGTGTGGTTTGAAGGAGAGGGAGGAGTCAAGGATTACTCCAAGACAGCGCGCTTGGGGGGTAGAGGAGATAGTAGTGCCATCAATAGATAATGAGATTGTAGGAGGTGAGATTATGCGGGAGGGAGGGAAGATGATCAGCTCGGTCTTAGACATGTTAAGTTTAAGAAAGCGCTGGGACATCCAGGAAGAGATAGCAGAGAGACAGTTGGAGATACGAGTGAGGAGAGTAGGGGAGAGGTCTGGAGAGGAAAGATAGATTTGAGTGTCATCAGCATAGAGATGATATTGGAAACCAAAAGAACTAATGAGCTTACCTAGTGAGGACGTATAGAGAGAGAAGAGAAGAGGACCAAGGACAGAACCTTGGGGTACCCTTACAGTTAGTGGAAGTGAGGGGGAGGTGGAGTCATGAGAGGAGACATAGAATGAACGGTCAGAAAGGTAGGACGACAACCAAGAGAGGGCAGTGTTACGCAGACCAATGGAGTGAAGGATTTGCAGTAGGAGAGGATGGTCCACAGTGTCAAAAGCAGCAGAGAGATCAAGTAGAATAAGTAGAGAGTAGTGTCCCTTAGATTTAGCAGCATGGAGGTCATTGCATACTTTTGTAAGGGCAGTTTCAGTGGAGTGGAGAGGACGGAAGCCAGACTGGAATGGGTCAAGCAGTGAGTGTGAGGAAAGAAAGGAAGTAAGGCGGTTGTAGACAATACGCTCAAGGAGTTTGGAGGCAAAAGGGAGGAGAGAGATGGGTCGGTAGTTGGAGAGAGTGTTTGGATCAAGGGTAGGTTTTTTAAGAATAGGAGAGATGAGAGCGTGCTTGAAGGCAGAGGGGACAGTGCCTGGTGAGAGGGAGAGATTGAGAAGGTGGGAAAGATGGGAACAAGAAGAAGAAGAGAGGTGGCAAAGGAGGCGGGAGGGGATAGGGTCAAGTGGGGAGGTGGTGAGGGGACAGGAACGAATGAGGGCCATGACTTCCTCTCCAGATGCATGGGAGAAAGATGACAGAGTTGGTGCGAGGGATGGGGAGGGTTGGTAAGGGATGGGAGAAGGCTGGTTACTGATAGTCTGGTGTGATGTGATGTCCTGACGTATGGAGTCAATTTTGGATGTGAAGTAAGTGGCAAAGTCAAGAGCAGAGAGTGAGGAAGGGAGACGAGGTGGAGGTGGGCAGAGGAGTGAGTTGAGAGTGGCAAAGAGGCGCCGGGGGTTGGAAGACTGGGAGGAGATGAGGTTCTTGAAGTATGACTGTTTAGCAAGAGAAAGGGCAGCACTGAAGGATGAGAGCATAAGTTTGAAATGGAGGAAGTCTGCCTTAGAGCGTGATTTCCTCCAGTGTCGCTCAGCAGTACATGAGCATTTTTGCAGATATCTGGTGCATTTGGTGTGCCAGGGTTGAGGTGTTAATTTGCAAGGGTGAATAGTGGTTGGTGGAGCAACAGAGTCAAGAGCAGAAGTAAGGGAAGCATTGTATGTGGAAGTGGCTTGTTCAGGGCATGAGAGAGAGAGAATAGGAGAGAGAAGTGAGTCAAACAGGGAGGAAAGGAATGTGGTGTCAATAGCTTCAATGTTACGCTTAGTGATGGTAGCCTTAGGAGGTAGAGATGGGGAAGTCGAGAGAGATAGGTTGAAGGAGAGCAGGTGGTGGTCAGAGAGGGGAAATGGGGAGTTGGAAATATCAGAAATATCACAGCGGTGAGTGAAGACCAGATCCAGTGAGCTCCCATTCACATGGGAGGGTGAGGAGGTCCACTGGGAGAGACCAAGTGAAGAGGTGAGGTTAAGGAGTTTAGAGGCAGGGGATTGTGTGGGGATGTCAATAGGGATGTTGAAATCGCCTAGGATAATGGTGGGAATGTCAGAAGAGAGGAAGTGAGGAAGCCAGGAAGCAAAGTTGTCGATGAATTTGGAAGCAGTGCCAGGGGGGCGGTAAATGACAGCTACTCTAAGATGGACTGGTTGGAAGAGGCATATGGCGTGGACCTCAAATGTAGAGAATATAAGGGATGGTTCTGGTGGTATGAGTTGGTAGGAGTAACTAGAAGGTAAAAGGACCCCAACACCACCCCCATGGCGACCCCCAGGTCGGGGTGTGTGTGTGAATGTAAGGCCCCCAGCAGAGAGAGCAGCAGCAGAAGTAGTGTCAGAGGGCATAATCCAAGTTTCAGTAATGGCTAGTAGGTGTAGGGAGTTGGAAATGAAAAGGTCATGAGTGGGGACCAGTTTGTTACAAACAGATCTGGCATTCCAGAGGGCACAGGATAGGGGGTATGAGTTTGTGGGAGAGATGTGAATTAGATTTTCAGGGTTGCTGTAGCGATGAGGTGGGATTAACTTTGAGGGCAGGGATGATGAGAGAGTAGTGATGGTACGGGTGCCTGAGCTAGGAGGGGAAACTGCAGGAGGTGGGCAGGGAGGGAGGTCAGTGTGATGTGGATGGGGGTGTGGGGAGGTGACAGGGAAGGGAGAGAGGGAGCAGGGCTGAGTTGTGGGGTAGCAGGACCATGGGGCAGAGGTGAATGAAAGTTGGGTAACAGGAAAGGTGGGGGAAGGAAACAGAGGGATGGAGGGGAGACAGAGGAGGGGAGAGAGGAGGAGGTGGAGGAGACTAGTGGGGAAGGATAAAGATACATTATTAGGTAGACACTGAGTGATGTGGGGAGTATAAGAAAACCTTGACATAGTGTTAAGTAGGTAAATAGGTTGAAGTAGTGGAAGTAGGAGAGGAGACTGTAAGGCAATCCGAGCAGAAGAATTGCAGAAATGCAGGTGAGAAAAGCAGTGTAGGCTCAAGGGGTGTAGATTTAGTATGAAATGAGTCAAAAGCGTAGATAAAGTGGGTGCAGAAATGTATTTGGAGTGTAAGAAATGAAAGGATTGTGAGAGGTTTAAGAAGCAATGGTAATTATGTTAGATGTTTTAAGTGTTTGCAGGTAAAATTGCATTGGTGCAGCTGTGCTTAAAAAACAAAATTACAATAATACAGATACAGGCATTTGTAGGTGAAATGGATGGTTTATGAAATGTCCAAGTAAGGTAGTTCTGTGCTATGTAATCAGATGCAACAATCAGGAGGTGAGTGATCTGAGGAGTAAGTGACTCACATTTGTTATTAGTTCTTCAGTTTTCTTTGTTTTGTTAGATTGGTGTGCTTCTGTTTTCCTTCTTTTTCACTTCGATTGAACGCTGATTGAACACTGCTGTTATGTGTCAATTTTATCACGCTTTGATAAAAATGCACGCTTAGATCAATAAATGCACAGCCAAATGGCTTTGCACAGCCTACACCATTGGACTTAAGTAGAAGACTATTACAAGTGAAACCAATAATTGAAATCTGTAACCACACCCCACCCCCTCAAATGCCAGGCAATAAATTACCTTAAAAACAACAACCAGGCATTCCACAAAGATTAAACTGGGTCTATATCATTCAAAACTTTAAAAAAGTACTTCAAAATCACATACTATGCAATAATGTTTCAATTTGCATAACCCAGCAGAATTAGCTTTGCATATATAGATATAGTGCAGCAGAATATATTGGTGGTTGTAGTCAATTGTAATTACCTGTAGGTGACAAGAAGAGAAGAAACGTCAATTCACAATCGATATCAGCTGAAGATAAATTAACGCTGATTGAACGCTGCTGTTATGTG